>NW_027037231.1:0-18225 GCF_034236695.1 Oncorhynchus nerka
ACGCTATAACCACCAGGCTACCTGCTGGTTACTAGCCCAACGCCTCTAACCACTAGGCTACCTGGTGGATACTGACCCAACACTCTAACCACTAGACTACCTGCTGGTTACTAGTCCAACACTCTAACCACTAGGCTACCTGCTAGTTACTGGCCCAACACTCTAACCACTAGACTACCTGCTGGTTACTAGCCCAACGCTATAACCACCAGGCTACCTGCTGGTTACTAGCCCAACGCCTCTAACCACTAGGCTACCTGGTGGATACTGACCCAACACTCTAACCACTAGACTACCTGCTGGTTACTAGTCCAACACTCTAACCACTAGGCTACCTGCTAGTTACTGGCCCAACACGCTAACCACTAGGCTACCTGCTGGTTACTGGCCCAACACTCTAACCACTAGGCTACCTGCTGGTTACTGGCCCAACACTCTAACCACTAGGCTACCTGCTGGTTACTGGCCCAACACTCTAACCACTAGGCTACCTGCTGGTTACTGGCCCAACACTCTAACCACCAGGCTACCTTCTGGTTACTGGCCCAACACTCTAACCACCAGGCTACCTGCTGGTTACTAGCCCAACACTCTAACCACCAGGCTACCTGCTGGTTACTGGCCCAACCCTCTAACCACTAGGCTACCTGCTGGTTACTGGCCCAACACGCTAACCACTAGGCTACCTGCTGGTTACTGGCCCAACACTCTAACCACTAGGCTACCTGGTGGATACTGACCCAACACTCTAACCACTAGACTACCTGGTGGTTACTAGTCCAACACTCTAACCACTAGACTACCTGCTGGTTACTGGCCCAACACTCTAACCACTAGGCTACCTGCTGGTTACTGGCCCAACACTCTAACCACTAGGCTACCTGCTGGTTACTGGCCCAACACTCTAACCACTAGGCTACCTGCTGGTTACTGGCCCAACACTCTAACCACCAGGCTACCTGCTGGTTACTAGTCCAACGCTCTAACCACTAGGCTACCTGCTGGTTACTGGCCCAACACTAATCACTAGACTACCTGCTGGTTACTGGCCCAACACTCTAACCACTAGGCTACCTGCTGGTTACTGGTCCAACACTCTAACCACTAGGCTATCTGCTGGTTACTAGTCCAACACTCTAACCACTAGGCTACCTGCTGGTTACTGGCCCAACACTCTAACCACTAGGCTACCTGCTGGTTACTGGCCCAACACTCTAACCACTAGGCTACCTGCTGGTTACTAGCCCAACGCTATAACCACCAGGCTACCTGCTGGTTACTAGCCCAACGCCTCTAACCACTAGGCTACCTGGTGGATACTGACCCAACACTCTAACCACTAGACTACCTGCTGGTTACTAGTCCAACACTCTAACCACTAGGCTACCTGCTAGTTACTGGCCCAACACTCTAACCACTAGACTACCTGCTGGTTACTAGCCCAACGCTATAACCACCAGGCTACCTGCTGGTTACTAGCCCAACGCCTCTAACCACTAGGCTACCTGGTGGATACTGACCCAACACTCTAACCACTAGGCTATCTGCTGGTTACTGGCCCAACACGCTAACCACTAGGCTACCTGCTGCCCCAACAATTTAAATGACTGATTTCTCTGGACATGGGGGAGGGGGGGGTCATCACTGAGAATACATTACATAGGATGCAGAAACAATACTCTGAGCAGCAGCTCCATACTTCCAGTCAGACATAGAGAACAGGTCTCCTCGTTGTCGGGTGGTATGGGTAGTCCTTGGATGGCTTTTGACAACTTGTTTGGGTTTCTTACTCATTAGCGAGGTTTCCATGGTGACATTTCTCATGCATGTATTCTAAAATCTGCGTAAAGAAAATAATATATATTTTTTACCTTTATTTTATTTATTTTTATTTATTTTACTAGGCAAGTCAGTTAATATTTAAGAACAAATTCTTATTTTCAATGACGGCCTAGGAACAGTGGGTTAACTGCCTGTTCAGGGGCAGAACGACAGATTGTGTACCTTGTCAGCTCGGGGATTTGAACTTACAACCTTTCGGTTACTAGTCCAATGCTCTAACCACTAGGCTACCCTGCCACTATGCAAATTTCCCCACCAGAGATGTTTCCACTAAAGTGTCTTGTTGCAGATCAAAAATCAGTGCGTGAAATGTAGTCTTTTTCTAAAGTTTTCATGTATTAAATTTAAAAAAACAAATGTTCATTTTCAACTGTACCGAAATGTTTTGTCACAAACTGTTAGGTTAAATAGAAGACGTGACCCTGATCTTGCCATGAGCTCTCCTGCGAACAGAGCTCCCAGATACACTACGGCTCTGTGTCCAGGCTACATGATGATGATGATGATGATCTCCAGAATGCTTTCATATGTCAACGAAAGTCGAGCATCAGTCATCAATCCAGGATAATACCCTCGACATCTATTGGAAAGGAGCATCAAGCTCAGGCCCTTTCACTACCCTATTGGAAAGGAGCATCAAGCTCAGGCCCTTTCACTACCCTATTGGAAAGGAGCATCAAGCTCAGGCCGTGCACTTTCACTACCCTATTGGAAAGGAGCATCAAGCTCAGGCCCTTTCACTACCCTATTGGAAAGGAGCATCAAGCTCAGGCCGTGCACTTTCACTACCCTATTGGAAAGGAGCATCAAGCTCAGGCCGTGCACTTTCACTACCCTATTGGAAAGGAGCATCAAGCTCAGGCCCTTTCACTACCCTATTGGAAAGGAGCATCAAGCTCAGGCCGTGCACTTTCACTAGCCTATTGGAAAGGAGCATCAAGCTCAGGCACTTTCACTAGCCTATTGGAAAGGAGCATCAAGCTCAGGCACTTTCACTACCCTATTGGAAAGGAGCATCAAGCTCAGACCCTTTCACTACCCTATTGGAAAGGAGCATCAAGCTCAGGCCCTTTCACTACCCTATTGGAAAGGAGCATCAAGCTCAGGCCGTGCACTTTCACTACCCTATTGGAAAGGAGCATCAAGCTCAGGCCGTGCACTTTCACTACCCTGTGACGGTCATCATAATGGTTTAATCTGTAGCCTCATAAACTGCATGGCTTCCTGAGTCGTAGGAGGGACCACACACACCGTGTCATCGATTCCTAGTTTACTTAGACATGATGGGTGTTGTATCGAGGTCATCATGTGGCTCCATCGCAAGGTTCACAAAGATATGCCGTATTTATTTCATTTTTAAATCACGACGTTCAGTACAATTTTAAAAGCCAACAGATGATTTGTTCACTCGACATGTGGTGGGATCTTTTTACTCACATGGAATGTATCATTGTTAAAATAGAGTTGGGTCTAAACTGTGATATTTGGGCTGAATATTATATGAACTAAAAGGGCAAAATTTGTGTGCAATCTATTAGCCTAATTTCTCAGATGAAATTATATTTCAACAAAATAATGTTGCTGAATGCTAATTTAGCCATGTCTGTTTCTAATAGAAATGATTTCAGAGCAATGGTGGATGTCCACCTTTTTTCTTGTGCCCTTTGAGGTCGATGACCCATAGCCAGCTGACTGTCTAACGAGGGTACCGTTCACGGTAACGGGCCAGCTGACTGTCTACGGAGGGTAACGGGGGCCAGCTGACTGTCTGTTCACGGTAACGGAGGCCAGCTGACTGTCTACGGTAGCGGGGGCCAGCTGATTGTCTACGGTAACGGGGGCCAGCTGACTGTCTACGGTAACGGGGGCCAGCTGACTGTCTACGGTAACGGGGGCCAGCTGACTGTCTACGGTAACGGGGCCACGACCGTTCACGGGGTAACGGAGGCCAGCTGACTGTCTACGGTAACGGGGCTAGCTGACTGTTCACGGTAACGGGGCCAGCTGGACTGTCTACGGTAACGGGGCTATTGACTGTCTACGTAACGGGGCCTGACTGTCTACGGTAACGGGGGCCAGCTGACTGTCTACGGTAACGAAGCTGGGGCTAGCTGACTGTCTACGGTAACGGGGCCAGCTGACTGTCTACGGTAACGGAGGCCAGCTGACTGTTCATGTAACGGGAGGCTGAAGCTGACCGTCTACGGTAACGGGGCCAGCTGACTGTCTACGGTAACGGGGGCCAGCTGACTGTCTACGGTAACGGAGGCCAGCTGACTGTCTACGGTAACGGGGGCCAGCTGACTGTCTACGGTAACGGAGGCCAGCTGACTGTCTACGGTAACGGAGGCCAGCTGACTGTCTACGGTAACGGGGGCCAGCTGACTGTCTACGGTAACGGGGGCCAGCTGACTGTCTACGGTAACGGGGGCCAGCTGACTGTCTACGGTAACGGGGGCCAGCTGACTGTCTATCGTAATGGGGCCAGCTGACTGTCTACGGTTTGGGGCTAGCTGACTGTCTACGGTAACGGGGCCAGCTGACTGTTCACGGTAACGGGGGCCAGCTGACTGTCTACGGTAACGGGGCCAGCTGACTGTTCACGGTAACGGGGCCAGCTGTTGACTGTCTACGTAACGGGCCAGCTGACCGTTCACGGTAACGGGGCCAGCTGACTGTCTACGGGTAACGGGGGCCAGCTGACTGTCTACTTGAACGGGGGCCAGCTGACTGTCTACGGTAACGGGGCCGACTGTTCTGACTGAGGCCAGCTGACCACGGTAACGGGGCCAGCTGTAACGGGCCAGCGACTGTCGACGGTAACGGGGGCCAGCTGACTGTCTACGGTAACGGGGCCAGGCCAGCTGACTGTCACGGTAACGGGGCCAGCTGACTGTCTACGTGTAACGGGGCCAGCTGGACTGTCACGGTAATGGGGCCAGCTGACTGTCTACGGTAACGGGCCAGCTGTGACTGTCTACGTAACGGGGGCCAGCTGACTGTCTACGGTAACGGGGGCCAGCTGACTGTCTACGGTAACGGGGGCCAGCTGACTGTCTACGGTAACGGGGGCCAGCTGACTGTCTACGGTAACGGGGCCAGCCAGCTGTGACTAGCTGTGACGGTAACGGGGCCAGTGTGACTGTCTACGGTAACGGGGGCCAGCTGTGACTGTCTACGGTAACGGGGCCAGCTGTGACTGTCTACGGTAACGGGGGCCAGCTGTGACTGTCTACGACTGAACACGTAACGGGGCCAGCTGTGACTGTCTACGGTAACGGGGCCAGCTGTGACTGTCTACGGTAACGGGGCCCAGAGCTGTGACTGTCTACGGTAACGGGGGCCAGCTGTGACTGTCTACGGTAACGGGGGCCAGCTGTGACTGTCTACGGTAACGGGGCCAGCTGTGACTGTCTACGGTAACGGGGGGCCAGCTGTGACTGTCTACGGTAACGGGGGCCAGCTGTGACTGTCTACGGTAACGGGGCCAGCTGTGACTGTCTACGTAACGGGGCCAGCTGTGACTGTCTACGGTAACGGGGCCAGCTGTGACTGTCTACTTAACGGGGGCCAGCTGTGACTGTCTACTTGCACGGGGCCAGCTGTGACTGGCCCACGGTAACGGGGCCAGCTGTGGACTGTCTACGGCAACGGGGGCCAGCTGTGACTGTTCACGGTAACGGGGGCCAGCTGTGACTGTCTACGGTAACGGGGGCCAGCTGTGACTGTCTACTTCTAACGGGGCCAGCTTGTGACTGTCTACCACGGTAACGGGGCCAGCTGTGACTGTCTACGGTGTAACGGGGGCCAGCTGTGACTGTCTACGGTAACGGGGGCCAGCTGTGACTGTCTACGGTAACGGGGGCCAGCTGTGACTGTCTACGGTAACGGGGCCAGCTGTGACTGTCTACGGTAACGGGGGCCAGCTGTGACTGTCTACGGTAACGGGGCCAGCTGTGACTGTCTGACGTGCAACGGGGGCCAGCTGTGACTGTCTGCGGTAATGGGGCCAGCTGTGACTGTCTACGGTAACGGGGGCCAGCTGTGACTGTCAATCTGGTAACGGGGGCCAGCTGTGACTGATCTGCGGTACCGGGGCCAGCTGTGGGACTGGGTCTACGGCCAGCGGGGGCCAGCTAGACTGTCTACGGTAACGGGGGCCAGCTGTGACTGTCTACGGTAACGGGGGCCAGCTGTGACTGTCTACTGCGTAACGGGGCCAGCTGTGACTGCCTCGGGCTGGGCCAGCTGTGACTGTCTACGGTAACGGGGGCCAGCTGTGACTGTCTACGGTAACGGGGGCCAGCTGTGACTGTCTACGCCCCCCGGGGCCAGCTGTGACTGTCTACGGTCCGGGGGCCAGCTGTGACTGTCTACCAGCTAGGGACCAGCTGTGACCCCCACTCCCCGGGGCCAGCTGTGACCACGTAACGGGGCACCATTGTACTGTCTACGTAACGCCCCCACTGACTGTTCACGGTTAACGTGGGCCAGCTGTGACTGTCTACGGTAACGGGGGCCAGCTGTGACTGCCCGGTAACGGGGGCCAGCTGTGACTGTCTACGGTAACCCTCCCCCTGTGACAGTCTAGTTACCACGGGGCCAGCTGACTGTCCCCTGTAACGGGGGCCAGCTGACTGTCTACGGTAACGGGGCCAGCTGACTGTCTACGGTAACGGGGGCCAGCTGACTGTCTACGTGTAACGGGGCCAGCTGACTGTCTACGGTAACGGGCCAGCTGACTGTCTACTTGTAACGGGGGCCATGACCTACCCCCCTGGGCCAGCTGACTGTCTACGGTAACGCCCCCAGACTGTCTACGGTAACGGGGCCCCCTGTGACTGTCTACGGTAACGGAGGCTCCCCTCCTGCACCAGCTAGTTACCACTGCCCCCACCTCCCTATCCCAGCCAGTTACCACGCCCCCCCTGCACCAGCTAGTTACCACGCCCTCTCCCCTGCACCAGCTAGTTACCACGCCCCTGCACCAGCTAGTTACCACGCCCCCCTGCACCAGCTAGTTACCCGTCCCCCCTCCCCTGCACCAGCTAGTTACCACGCCCCCTGCACCAGCTAGTTACCATGCCACCCCCTGCACCAGCTAGTTGCACGTCCCCCTCCCTGCACCAGCTAGTTACCACGCCCCCTCTCTCCTGCTCCAGCTAGTTCCCGTCCCCCCTACTCCAGCTAGTTACCACGTCCCCCCTGCTCCAGCTAGTTCCCCCTCCCTGCTCCAGCTAGTTCCCACGCCCCCCTGCACCAGCCAGTTACCACGCCCCCTGCACCAGCTAGTTACCACGCCCCCTGCACCAGCTAGTTGCACGACCCCCCCCCTGCTCCAGCTAGTTACCACGTCGTTTATGCTCCAGCGGTTGCCACGTCCCCCTCCTGCCAGCTAGTTACCACGTCCCCCTGCACCAGCTAGTTACCACGTCCCCCTCCCTGCTCCAGCTAGTTACCACGTCCCCCCTGCACCAGCTAGTTACCACGCCCCCCTGCACCAGCTAGTTACCACGTCCCCCCCTCCCTGCACCAGCTAGTTACCATGACCCCTCCCCTGCACCAGCTAGTTGCCACGACCCCCACCCTTCACCAGCTAGTTACCACGGCCTCCCCCACCCTTCACCAGCTAGTTTCCACGCCCCCCCCTGCACCATTAGTTACCATGCCCCCTTCACCAGCTAGTTACCACGAATTTCCCTTCACCAGCTAGTTACCACGACCCCCCCACCCTTCACCAGCTAGTTACCATTCCCCCTGCACCAGCTAGTTACCACAACCCCCCCCACCTTCACCAGCTAATTACCACCACCCCCACCCCCACCCTTCACCAGCTATTTACCATGAGCCCTCAATTTCTGCTCCAGCTTAGATACCACGCCTCTCCACCCTTCACCAACTAGTTACCACGATCCCCTGCTCCAGCTAGTTACCACGACCCCTTCTCCAGCTAGTTACCACGCCCCCTTCACCAGCTAGTTACCACGACCCCCCACCCTTCACCAGCTAGTTACCACGACCACCCCCCACCCTTCACCAGCTATTTACCACGACCCATTTCCCTGCTCCAGCTAGTTACCACGACCATCCCTCCCCCACCCTTCACCAGCTAGTTACCACCACCCCTCCTCACCAGCTAGTTACCACGCCCCCCCTGCACCAGCTAGTTACCACGTCCCCCCCCCCTGCTCCAGCTAGTTACCACGTCCCCCCACTCCTGCTCCAGCTAGTTACCACGTCCCAATTCCCTTCTCCAGCTAGTTACCACGTCCCCCCCTCTTCTGCTCCAGCTAGTTACCACGCACCCTCCCCTGCACCAGCTAGTTACCACGCCCCCCTGCTCCAGCTAGTTACCACGCCCACCCCTGCTCCAGCTAGTTACCACGTCCCCCCTCCCTGCTCCAGCTAGTTACCACGACCCCCCACCCTTCACCAGCTAGTTACCACGCCCCCCTTCACCAGCTAGTTACCACGACCCCCCACCCTTCACCAGCCAGTTACCACGCCCCCTGCTCCAGTTCACCAGCTAGTTACCACGACCCCCCCCACCTTCACCAGCTAATTACCACCCCCCCCCACCCCCACCCTTCACCAGCTAGTTACCACGCCCTTTTCCCCCTGCTTCACCAGCTAGTTACCACGTCCCTCCTTCACCAGCTAGTTACCACGACCCCCTGCTCCAGCTAGTTACCACGACCCCCTTCACCAGCTAGTTACCACGAATTTCCCCTTCACCAGCTAGTTACCACGAATTTCCCCACACTTCACCAGCTAGTTACCACGCCCCCCCCTGCTCCAGCTAGTTACCATGACCCCCCCACCCTTCACCAGCTAGTTACCAAGCCCCACCCTGCTCCAGCTAGTTACCACGACCCCCCACCCTTCTCCAGCTAGTTACCACGTCCCCCCCCCCCTCCCTGCTCCAGCTAAGCTACCACGTACCCCCCACCCTGCTCCAGCTAGTTACCACGCCCCCTCCTGCTCCAGCTAGTTACCACGTCCCCCTCCCTGCTCCAGCTAGTTACCACGTCCCCCCTGCACCAGCTAGTTACCACGCCCGCCCCCCTGCTCCAGCTAGTTACCACGCCCCCCCCCACCCTTCACCAGCTAGTTACCACGTCCCCTGCTCCAGCTAGTTACCACGCCCCCCGCCCTGCTCCAGCTAGTTACCACGTCCCCTCCCTGCTCCAGCTATTTTTACCACGCCCCTCCCCCCCTGCTCCAGCTAGTTACCACGACCCCCCTCCCTGCTCCAGCTAGTTACCACGACCCCCCCCCCCTGCACCAGCTAGTTACCACGAACACCCCCCCCTGCTCCAGCTAGTTACCACGACCCCCCTCCCTGCTCCAGCTAGTTACCACGTCCTCCCTGCTCCAGCTAGTTACCACGCTCCCCTCCCTGCTCCAGCTAGTTACCACCACCACCCCCTGCACCAGCTAGTTACCACGCCCCCCCTGCTCCAGCTAGTTACCAGCCCCCCCCACCCTTCACCAGCTAGTTACCACGACCCCCCCTGCACCAGCTAGTTACCACGCCCGCCACCCCCCCTGCTCCAGCTAGTTACCACGACCACCCCCACCCTGCTCCAGCTAGTTACCACGCCCCCCCTCCTGCTCCAGCTAGTTACCACGTCCCCCCTCCCTGCTCCAGCTAGTTACCACGGCCTTCCCTGCTCCAGCTAGTTACCACGCCCCCCTCCCCTTCACAAGCTACTACCACGAATTTCCCCTCCCTGCTCCAGCTATTTACCACGTCCCCCCCCCCCCTGCTCCAGCTAGTTACCACGTCCCCTCCCTCTCCAGCTAGTTACCACGTCCCCCTGCACCAGCTAGTTACCACGCCCGCCCCCTGCTCCAGCTAGTTACCACGGTCTCCCCTCCCTGCTCCAGCTAGTTACCACGTCCCCTCCTGCTCCAGCTAGTTACCACTGCTCCCCTCCCTGCTCCAGCTACCACGTCCCCCTGCACCAGCTTACCACTACTACGCCGCCTGCTCCAGCTAGGTTACCACGTCCCCCCCACTTCTTCACCAGCTAGTTACCACGCCCCCCTGCACCAGCTAGTTACCACGCCCGCCACCCCCTGCTCCAGCTAGTTACCACTGCCCCCTCCTGCTCCAGCTACACCACTGCCCTCTCCTGCTCCAGCTAGTTACCACGCCCCCCTCCCTGCTCCAGCTAGTTACCACGGCCCTTCACCAGCTAGTTACCACGACTTCTCCACCCTTCACCGACTAGTTACCACGACCCCCACACCCTTCACCAGCTAGTTACCACGTCCCTGCTCCAGCTAGTTACCACGCACACCCTTCACCAGCTAGTTACTACGACCCCCCCTTCACCAGCTAGTTACCACGAATTTCCCACCCTTCACCAGCTAGTTACCACGTCCCCCCTGCTCCAGCTAGTTACCACACCCCCCACCTCTTCACCAGCTAGTTACCACGCGCCCCCCCTGCTCCAGCTAGTTACCACGCCCTCCCCCTCCCTGCTCCAGCTTAGTTACCACGTCCTCTCCTGCTCCAGCTAGTTACCACGCCCCCTCCTGCTCAGCTAGTTACCACGTCCCCCCTCTCCTGCTCCAGCTAGTTACCACGCCGCCCCCTCCCTGCTCCAGCTAGTTACCACGTCCCCCTGCACCAGCTAGTTAACACGCCCACCCTGCTCCAGCTAGTTACCACGTCCCCCACCTTCACCAGCTAGTTACCACGTCCTCCCTGCACCAGCTAGTTACGCCCGCCCCTGCTCCAGCTTAGTTACCACGATTTCCACTCCTTCACCAGCTAGTTACCACGCCCGCCCCTGCTCCAGCTGCTCCAGCTCCAGCCTACCACGTCCCCCCTCCCTGCTCCAGCTAGTTACCACGGCTCCCCTCCCTGCTCCAGCTAGCTACCACGTCCCCCCCTGCACCAGCTAGTTACCACGCCCGCCACCTGCTCCAGCTAGTTACCACGTCCCCCCACCCTCTTCTCCAGCTAGTTACCACGTCTCCCTGCACCAGCTAGTTACCACGACCCCGCCTGCTTCACTAGTTAGTCCAGCCCCTCCCTGCACCAGCGACCACGCCCGCCCCCTGCTCCAGCTAGTTACCACGCCCCCCACCCCTTCACCAGCTAGTTACCACGTCCCCCTGCTCCAGCTAGTTACCACGACCCCCACCCTTCACCAGCTAGTTAACATCAGTCCCACCCTGCTCCAGCTAGTTACCACGACCCCCCCACCACCAGCCAGTTACCAATGCCCACCCTGCTCCAGCTAGTTACCACCCTCCCACCCTTCACCAGCTAGTTACCACTCCCCCACCCTTCTCCAGCTAATTACCACGAACCCCCCACCCTTCACCAAAGGTTACCACGCCCGCCCCTGCTCCAGCTAGTTACCACGCCCCCCCCCTTCCCTGCAATTCCAGCTAGTTACCACGTCCCCCTTCAATTAGCTAGTTACCACTGCCCCCTTGCTCCAGCTTAGTTACCACGCTCCCCCACCTTCACCAGCTAGTTACTTCACGACCCCCTTGCCCAGCTAGTTACCATGACTTCACCCTTCACCAGCTAGTTACCACGAATTTCCACCTCTTCACCAACTAGTTACCACACTTCACCTTGCTCCAGCTAGTTACCACGACTTCCTGCTCCAGCTAGTTACTACTTGACCCTTTCCACCAGCTAGTTACCACGACCCCCTTCACCAGCTAGTTACCACGACCACCCCCCACCTCTTCACCAGCTAATTACCACGACCTCAATTTCACCTTCACTCAGATTGTAACATGACCCCCCACCCTTCACCAGCTAGTTACCACGACCTCTCCCCACCTCTTCACCGACTAGTTACCACCTAACCCACCTTCACCAGCTAGTTACCACGTCCCTCCCTGCTCCAGCTAGTTACCAGCGCCACCAGCTAGTTACCCCCCTCCCTTCTCCAGCTAGTTACCACTGACTTCCACCTCTTCACCAGCGCAGTTACCACGCCCCCTGCTCCAGCTAGTTCTAAACCTTCACCAGCTTAGTTACCACACCCTCCCCCTGCTCCAGCTAGTTACCACGCCCCCCCTGCTCCAGCTAGTTACCACGCCCCCATCCTCCCTTGCTTCAGCTAGCTACCACGCCCACTCCCTGCTCCAGCTAGTTACCACGCCCCCCACCCTTCACCAGCTAGTTACCACGTCCCCTGCTCCAGCTAGTTACCACGCCCCCCACCCTTCACCAGCTAGTTACCAATGCCCTCCCTGCACCAGCTAGTTACCACGACTCCACCCTTCACCAGCTAGTTACCACGTCCCTCCTGCACCAGCGCTTAGTTACCACCCTTCTCCAGCTAGTTACCATGACCACTCCCCACCTTCACCAGCTAATTACCACGCATCCCCACCCTTCACCAGCTAGTTACCATGACCCCCACCTTCACCAGCTAGTTACCACGACCCCCCCCACCCTTCACCAAACTACACACGCACGACTCCCCACCCCTTCACCAGCTAGTTACCACGCCCCTCCTCCAGCTAGTTACCACGTCCCTCCTTCACCAGCTAGTTACCACGACCCCCTTTCACCAGCTAGGTTACCACGACCACCCACCTTCACCAGCTAGTTACCACTACTCCGCTCTTGCTCCAGTTAGTTACCACTTCCTGCTCCAGCTAGTTACCACTGCCTCCCTGCTCCAGCTAGTTACCACGCCCCACTCCCTTCACCAGCTAGTTAACACGCCCGCCCTTGCTCCAGCTAGTTACCACGTCCCTCCCTGCTCCAACTAGTTACCACGAATTTCCCACCCTTCATAGCTAGTTACCACGTCCCCTCCTGCTCCAGCTAGTTACCACGAATTTCCTCACCAGCTAGTTACCAATTTCTCCCTGCTCTGTAGCTAGCTAACATACCAACTTCCACCTCTTCACCAATAGCTAGTTACCACGATTTCACTCCCACCCTTCACCAGCTAGTTACCATGACCCCCACCCTTCACCAGCTAGTTACCACGACTCCCCCACCCTTCACCAGCTAGTTACCACTTAATTCCCCCACCTTCACCAGCTAGTTACTACGCCCTTGCTCCAGCTAGTTACCACACCCCTTCACCAGTTAGTTACCACGACTCCCCCCCCTTCACCAGCTAGTTACTACGACTTCAATCTCTTCACCAGCTAGTTACCACGCCCCCCTTGCTCCAGCGCTAGTTACCACTTTAATTTCACCTTCACTCAGCTAGTTACCACTGCCCCCCCTGCTCCAGCTAGTTACCACGTCCCCCCTCCCTGCTCCAGCTAGTTACCACTGCCCCCCCTCCCTGCTCCAGCTAGTACCAGCGACTCCTCCCTGCTCCAGCTAGTTACCCCACCCCTGCACCAGCTAGTTAATATGACACTTCTCTAATTCTCTTCACTAATAGTTACCACAATTTCCCTTCACTCAGCTTAGCTTACTTAATGACTTAATCTCTTCACTCAGCTAGTTACTTCACGTCCCCTCCCTGCACCAGCTAGTTACCACGCCCCCCCCCCTGCTCCAGCTAGTTACCACGACCCCCCCTTCACCAGCTAGTTACCACGACCCCCACCCTTCACCAGCTAGTTACCATGACCCCCCCCACCCTTCACCAGCTAGTTACCACGATCCCCCACCCTTCACCAACTAGTTACCACGACCCCCACCCTTCACCAGCTAGTTACCACGTCCCCCTGCTCCAGCTAGTTACACACGACCCTTCACCAGCTAGTTACCACGACCTCCCCTTCACCAGCTAGTTACCACGACCCCCCACCCTTCACCAGCTAGTTACCACGCCCGCCCCCTGCTCCAGCTAGTTACCACGTCCCCCCTCCCTGCTCCAGCTAGTTACCACGTCACCCCCTCCCTGCTCCAGCTAGTTACCACGTCCCCCTCCCTGCGCCAGCTAGTTACCACGTCCCCCTGCACCAGCTAGTTACCACGCCCGCCCCCTGCTCCAGCTAGTTACCACGTCCCCCCCACCCTTCACCAGCTAGTTACCACGTCCCCCCTGCTCCAGCTAGTTACCATGACCCCCCACCCTTCACCAGCTAGTTACCACGACCTCCCCACCCTTCACCAACTAGTTACCACGACTCCCCACCCTTCACCAGCTAGTTACCACGTCCCCCCTGCTCCAGCTAGTTACCACGACCCCTTCACCAGCTAGTTACCACGACCTCCCCCCTGCACCAGCTAGTTACCACGACCCCCACCCTTCACCAGCTAGTTACCACGTCCCCCCTGCTCCAGCTAGTTACCACGTCCCCTCCCTGCTCCAGCTAGTTACCACGCCCCCCTGCACCAGCTAGTTACCACGCCCGCCCCCTGCTCCAGCTAGTTACCACGCCCCCCTCCCTGCTCCAGCTAGTTACCACGGCCCTCCCTGCACCAGCTAGTTACCACGTCTCCCCCTGCTCCAGCTAGTTACCACGACCCCTTCACCAGCTAGTTACCACGATCTCCCCACCCTTCACCAGCTAGTTACCATGACTCCCCCCACCCTTCACCAGCTAGTTACCACGACTCCCCCACCCTTCACCAACTAGTTACCACGACTCCCCCACCCTTCACCAGCTAGATACCACGTCCCCCCTGCTCCAGCTAGTTACCACGACACCCTTCACCAGCTAGTTACCACGCCCCCCCTTCACCAGCTAGTTACCACGACCCCCCACCCTTCACCAGCTAGTTACCACGCCCGCCCCCCCTGCTCCAGCTAGTTACCACGTCCTCCCCTCCCTGCTCCAGCTAGTTACCACGCCACCCCCTCCCTGCTCCAGCTAGTTACCACGTCCCCCCTCCCTGCTCCAGCTAGTTACCACGTCCCCCCTGCACCAGCTAGTTACCACGCCCGCCCCCCTGCTCCAGCTAGTTACCATGACCCCCCCCACCCTTCACCAGCTAGTTACCACGACCTCCCACCCTTCACCAACTAGTTACCACGACCCCCCACCCTTCACCAGCTAGTTACCACGTCCCCCTGCTCCAGCTAGTTACCACGACCCCCTTCACCAGCTAGTTACCACGACCCCCCTTCACTCCAGCTAGTTACCACGACCCCCACCCTTCACCAGCTAGTTACCACGCCCTCCCCTGCTCCAGCTAGTTACCACGTCCCCCCTCCCTGCTCCAGCTAGTTACCACGCCCCCTGCACCAGCTAGTTACCACGCCCCGCTCCCTGCTCCAGCTAGTTACCACGTCCCCCTCCCTGCTCCAGCTAGTTACCAGGCCCCCCCTGCACCAGCTAGTTACCACGTCCCCCTGCTCCAGCTTAGTTACCATGACCTCCCACCCTTCACCAGCTAGTTACCACGACTCCCCCACCCTTCACAAGCTAGTTACCACTAACCCCCTTCACCAGCTAGTTACCACCCTTCACCAGCTAGTTACCACGCCCCCTGCTCCAGTTCACCAGCTAGTTACCACGACCACCCCCCACCCTTCATCAGCTAGTTACCACGACCACCCCCCACCCTTCACCAGCTAATTACCACGACCCCCCACCCCCACCCTTCACCAGCTAGTTACCATGACCTCCCACCCTTCACCAGCTAGTTACCACGACTCCCCACCCTTCACCAGCTAGTTACCACGTCCCCCTGCTCCAGCTAGTTACCACGACCCCTTCACCAGCTAGTTACCACGACCCCCCCTTCACCAGCTAGTTACCACGACTCCCCACCCTTCACCAGCTAGTTACCATGACCTCCCACCCTTCACCAGCTAGTTACTCACGACCCCCCACCCTTCACCAACTAGTTACCACGACCCCCACCCTTCACCAGCTAGTTACCATGTCCCCCCTGCTCCAGCTAGTTACCACGACTCCTTCACCAGCTAGTTACCACGACTCTCCCCTTCACCAGCTAGTTACCACGACCCCCCACCCTTCACCAGCTAGTTACCACGCCCGCCCCCTGCTCCAGCTAGTTACCACGTCCCCCTCCCTGCTCCAGCTAGTTACCACGTCACCTTCTACCCTTCACTCAGCTAGTTACTACTTACCCCCTCCTCCAGCTAGTTACCACGACCACCCTTCATAGACTAGTTACCGTCCCCCTGTCTCCGCTA
Organism: Oncorhynchus nerka; assembly: GCF_034236695.1. NCBI lineage: Eukaryota > Metazoa > Chordata > Actinopteri > Salmoniformes > Salmonidae > Oncorhynchus > Oncorhynchus nerka. The sequence continues at coordinate 15,906 of NW_027037231.1, forward strand.
GTTATCGACCCCACCCTTCACCAGCTAGTTACTGACTGAATTCCCTTCACCAGCTAGTTACCACGAGACCCCCTCCCCACCAGCTAGTTACCACGACCTCCCAATCTCTTCAATTAGCTAGCTGATTCACGACTCCTGCTCCAGCTAGTTACTCACTTAATTCCACCCTTCCACCAGCTAGTTACCATTTGACTCCCCTTCAATTAGCTAGTTACCACTGACCCCCTCCCCTTCACCAGCTACACCACGACCTAATCTCTTCACCAGCTAGTTACACGACCCTGCTCCAGCTTAGTTACCACGACCCCACCCTCCTTCACCAGCTAGTTACTAATGACTTCCTTCACCAGCTAGTTACCACGACTTCCTGCTTCAACCAGCTAGTTACCACGACTCTCCTTCTTCACCAGCCAGTTACCACGACTCTTCACCACCCTTCACCAGCTAGTTACACACGACCCCCACCTTCACCAGCTAGTTACCACGACCCCCACCCTTCACCAGCTAGTTAACGCCACCACCCTTCTCCAGCTAGTTACCACGACCCCCACCCTTCACCAGCTAGTTACCACGACCCCCCTCCCTTCACCAGCTAGTTACCACGTCCCTGCTCAGCTAGTTACCACGAACCCCCTCCCTGCTCCAGCTAGTTACCTACGTCCCCCCTGCTCCAGCTGGTTACCACGTCTGCCCCTGCTCCAGCTAGTTACCACGACCCCCACCCTTCACCAGCTAGTTTACGACCAATTTCTGCTTCACCAGCTAGTTACCACGGCCACCCCCTTCACCAGCTAGTTACCACGACCCCCCACCCTTCAAGCTCTTCACTAGACCCCCAGTTACGCATGAGTGACCGACCCCCTGCTCAGCTAGTTACCACGACCCCTTCACCAGCTAGTTACCATGACCTTCTTCACCAGCTAGTTACCACGACCCCCACCTCTTCACCAGCTACCACCACCCCCACCCTTCCACCAGTTAGTTACTTCACGACCCCTTCCCTTCTCCAGCTAGTTACCCACGACCCCCTCGCTGCTCCAGCTAGTTGACCCCCTCCCTGCTCCAGCTAGTTACCGAGCCCCACCTTCCAGCTGGTTACCACGACCCCCACCCTTCACCAGCTATTTACCACCGCCCGCCACCCTGCTCCAGCTGGTAACCAGCCTCACGTCTCCCACCCTTCACCAGCTAGTTACCACGTCCCCCCTGCTCCAGCTAGTTACCACGACCCCCTCCCCCTTCACCAGCTAGTTACTACATCCCCTTCTCCAGCTAGCTACTTCACGATCCTCACTCTTCACCTAGTTACCGGCCCCCACCCTTCACCAGCTAGTTACCTGACCCCCTTCACCAGAGTTAATGACCCCCTCCACCCTTCACCAGCTAGTTACCACGACTTCCCCCCACCCCTTCACCAGCTAGTTACCACGACCCCCCACCCCTTCACCAACTAGTTACCACGCCCCCCTGCTCCAACTAGTTACGTCCCCCCCTCCCTGCTCAGCTAGTTACCGATCCCCCTCTACTCCCAGCTGGTTACACGTCCCCCCTCCCTGCTCCAGCTAGTTACCACGTCACCCCCTGCTCCCAGCTGATTACCACGCCCCCTGCACCAGCTGGTTACGACCCCCCACCTTCACCAGCTGGTTACCACGTCCCCCTGCACCAGCTAGTTACCACATTCCCCCCTGCTCCCAGCTGGTTACCGCCCCCCCCTCCTGCTCCAGCTAGATTACACGTCCCCCCCCCCTCCCTGCTCCAGCTATTCCCATCCCCCTCCTGCTCCAGCTAGTTACCACGTCACCCCCTCCCTGCACCAGCTAGTTACCACGTCCCCCCTGCACCAGCTAGTTACCACGACTCCCCCACCCTTCACCAGCTAGTTACCACGACCACCCCCACCCTTCACCAGCTAGTTACCACGACCACCCCCCCACCCTTCACCAGCTAATTACCACGACCCCCACCCCACCCTTCACCAGCTAGTTACCACAACCCCCACCCCCACCCTTCACCAGCTAGTTACCATGACCCCCCCCACCCTTCACCAGCTAGTTACCACGATCCCTTCACCAGCTAGTTACCACGACTTCCCCTTCACCAGCTAATTACCGACGACCCCACCCCCACCCTTCACCAGCTAGTTACCACAACTCCCCACCCCCACCCTTCACCAGCTAGTTACCATGACCCCCCACCCTTCACCAGCTAGTTACCACGACTCCCCCTTCACCAGCTAGTTACCACGGCTCCCCCACCTTGCACCAGCTAGTTACCACGTCCCCCACCTGCTCCAGCTAGTTACCACGTCCCCCCTTCA
>NW_027037232.1:0-18230 GCF_034236695.1 Oncorhynchus nerka
CTCCTAAACCCTCTTTTAATCACATATCCACCCTGGGGTTCTCCCTAAACCCTCTTTTAAGCACATATCCACACTGGGGTTCTCCCTAAACACTCTTTATAGCACATATCCACTCTGGGGTTCTCCCTAAATTCTCTTTTAAGCACATATCCACCCTGGGGTTCTTCCTAAACACTCTTTTAAGCACATATCCACCGTGGGGTTCTTCCTAAACCCTCTTTTAAGCACATATCCACCCTGGGGTTTTTCCTAAACACTCTTTCAAGCACATATCCACCCTGGGGTTCTCCCTAAACCCTCTTTTAAGCACATATCCACCCTGGGGTTCTTCCTAAACACTCTTTTAAGCACATATCCACCCTGGGGTTCTCCCTAAACCCTCTTTTAAGCACATATCCACGCTGGGGTTCTCCCTAAACTCTCTTTTAAGCACATATCCGCCCTGGGGTTCTTCCTAAACACTCTTTTAAGCAGATATCCACCCTGGGGTTCTTCCTAAACCCTATTTTAAGCACATATCCACCCTGGGGTTCTTCCTAAACACTCTTTTAAGCACATATCCACCCTGGGGTTCTCCCTAAACCCTCTTTTAAGCACATATCCACCCTGGGGTTCTTCCTAAACACTCTTTTAAGCACATATCCATTTACATTACATTTAACATTACATTTAAGTCATTTAGCAGACGCTCTTATCCAGAGCGACTTACAAATTGGTGCATTCACCTTATGACATCCAGTGGAGCAGCCACTTTACAATAGTGCATCTAAATCTTTTAAGGGGGGGGGGGGTGAGAAGGATTACTTAATCCTATCCTAGGTATTCCTTAAAGAGGTGGGGTTTCAGGTGTCTCCGGAAGGTGGTGATTGACTCCGCTGTCCTGGCGTCGTGAGGCAGTTTGTTCCACCATTGGGGGGCCAGAGCAGCGAACAGTTTTGACTGGGCTGAGCGGGAACTGTACTTCCTCAGTGGTAGGGAGGCGAGCAGGCCAGAGGTGGATGAAAGCAGTGCCCTTGTTTGGGTGAAGGGCCTGATCAGTGAGCCTGGAGGTACTGAGGGTGCCGCCTCCCACAGCCCGGCAGGCAAGCAACTACGGTCTTGTAGCCGGATGCGTAGCCTAACTGAAGCCAGTGAGAGAGCTGAGGAGCGGGGTGACGGAGAGAACTTGGGAAGGTTGAACACCAGACTGGCCGCAGCGCTCTGGATGAGTTGTAGGGGTTTAATGGCACAGGCAGGAGCCCAGCCAACAGCGAGTTGCAGTAATCCAGACGGAGATTACAAGTGCCTGGGATTAGACCTGCGCCGCCTCCTGTGTGAGGCAGGGTCGTATCCACCCTGGGGTTCTCCCTAAACCCTCTTTTAAGCACATATCCACCCTGGGGTTCTCCCTAAACCCTCTTTTAAGCACATATCCACCCTGGGGTTCTCCCTAAACACTCTTTTAAGCACATATCCACCCTGGGGTTCTCCCTAAACCCTCTTTTAAGCACATATCCACCCTGGGGTTCTCCCTAAACCCTCTTTTAAGCACATATCCACCCTGGGGTTCTCCCTAAACCCTCTTTTAAGCACATATCCACCCTGGGGTTCTCCCTAAACCCTCTTTTAAGCACATATCCACCTTGGGGTTCTCCTAAACCCTCTTTTAGCATATCCACCTGGGTTCTTCCTAAACCCTCTTTTAAGCACATATCCACCCTGGGGTTCTCCCTAAACCCTCTTTTAAGCACATATCCACCCTGGGGTTCTTCCTAAACCCTCTTTTAAGCACATATCCACCCTGGGGTTCTCCCTAAACCCTCTTTTAAGCACATATCCACCCTGGGATTCTCCCTAAACCCTCTTTTAAGCACATATCCACCCTGGGGTTCTCCCTAAACCCTCTTTTAAGCACATATCCACCCTGGGGTTCTCCCTAAACCCTCTTTTAAGCACATATCCACCCTGGGGTTCTCCCTAAACCCTCTTTTAAGCACATATCCACCCTGGGGTTCTTCCTAAACCCTCTTTTAAGCACATATCCACCCTGGGGTTCTCCCTAAACCCTCTTTTAAGCACATATCCACCCTGGGGTTCTCCCTAAACCCTCTTTTAAGCACATATCCACCCTGGGGTTCTTCCTAAACCCTCTTTTAAGCACATATCCACCCTGGGGTTCTCCCTAAACCCTCTTTTAAGCACATATCCACCCTGGGGTTCTCCCTAAACCCTCTTTTAAGCACATATCCACCCTGGGGTTCTCCCTAAACCCTCTTTTAAGCACATATCCACCCTGGGGTTCTTCCTAAACCCTCTTTTAAGCACATATCCACCCTGGGGTTCTTCCTAAACCCTCTTTTAAGCACATATCCACCCTGGGGTTCTTCCTAAACCCTCTTTTAAGCACATATCCACCCTGGGGTTCTCCCTAAACCCTCTTTTAAGCACATATCCACCCTGGGGTTCTTCCTAAACCCTCTTTTAAGCACATATCCACCCTGGGGTTCTCCCTAAACCCTCTTTTAAGCACATATCCACCCTGGGGTTCTCCCTAAACCCTCTTTTAAGCACATATCCACCCTGGGGTTCTCCCTAAACCCTCTTTTAAGCACATATCCACCCTGGGGTTCTCCCTAAACCCTCTTTTAAGCACATATCCACCCTGGGGTTCTCCCTAAACCCTCTTTTAAGCACATATCCACCCTGGGGTTCTCCCTAAACCCTCTTTTAAGCACATATCCACCCTGGGGTTCTCCCTAAACCCTCTTTTAAGCACATATCCACCCTGGGGTTCTCCCTAAACCCTCTTTTAAGCACATATCCACCCTGGGGTTCTCCCTAAACCCTCTTTTAAGCACATATCCACCCTGGGGTTCTCCCTAAACCCTCTTTTAAGCACATATCCACCCTGGGGTTCTCCCTAAACCCTCTTTTAAGCACATATCCACCCTGGGGTTCTCCCTAAACCCTCTTTTAAGCACATATCCACCCTGGGGTTCTCCCTAAACCCTCTTTTAAGCACATATCCACCCTGGGGTTCTCCCTAAACCCTCTTTTAAGCACATATCCACCCTGGGGTTCTCCCTAAACCCTCTTTTAAGCACATATCCACCCTGGGGTTCTCCCTAAACCCTCTTTTAAGCACATATCCACCCTGGGGTTCTCCCTAAACCCTCTTTTAAGCACATATCCACCCTGGGGTTCTCCCTAAACCCTCTTTTAAGCACATATCCACCCTGGGGTTCTTCCTAAACCCTCTTTTAAGCACATATCCACCCTGGGGTTCTTCCTAAACCCTCTTTTAAGCACATATCCACCCTGGGGTTCTTCCTAAACCCTCTTTTAAGCACATATCCACCCTGGGGTTCTCCCTAAACCCTCTTTTAAGCACATATCCACCCTGGGGTTCTTCCTAAACACTCTTTTAAGCACATATCCACCCTGGGGTTCTCCCTAAACCCTCTTTTAAGCACATATCCACCCTGGGGTTCTTTCTAAACCCTTGTTTAAGCACATATCCACCCTGGGGTTCTACCTAAACCTTCTTTTAAGCACATATCCACCCTGGGGTTCTTCCTAAACCCTCTTTTAAGCACATATCCACCCTGGGGTTCTCCCTAAACCCTCTTTTAAGCACATATCCACCCTGGGGTTCTCCCTAAACCCTCTTTTAAGCACATATCCACCCTGGGGTTCTCCCTAAACCCTCTTTTAAGCACATATCCACCCTGGGGTTCTCCCTAAACCCTCTTTTAAGCACATATCCACCCTGGGGTTCTCCCTAAACCCTCTTTTAAGCACATATCCACCCTGGGGTTCTCCCTAAACCCTCTTTTAAGCACATATCCACCCTGGGGTTCTCCCTAAACCCTCTTTTAAGCACATATCCACCCTGGGGTTCTCCCTAAACCCTCTTTTAAGCACATATCCACCCTGGGGTTCTCCCTAAACCCTCTTTTAAGCACATATCCACCCTGGGGTTCTCCCTAAACCCTCTTTTAAGCACATATCCACTCTGGGGTTCTTCCTAAACCCTCTTTTAAGCACATATCCACCCTGGGGTTCTCCCTAAACCCTCTTTTAAGCACATATCCACCCTGGGGTTCTCCCTAAACCCTCTTTTAAGCACATATCCACCCTGGGGTTCTTCCTAAACACTCTTTTAAGCACATATCCACCCTGGGGTTCTCCCTAAACCCTCTTTTAAGCACATATCCACCCTGGGGTTCTCCCTAAACCCTCTTTTAAGCACATATCCACCCTGGGGTTCTCCCTAAACCCTCTTTTAAGCACATATCCACCCTGGGGTTCTCCCTAAACCCTCTTTTAAGCACATATCCACCTTGGGTTCTAACCCTGGGGTTCTTCCTAAACCCTCTTTTAAGCACATATCCACCCTGGGGTTCTCCCTAAACCCTCTTTTAAGCACATATCCACCCTGGGGTTCTCCCTAAACCCTCTTTTAAGCACATATCCACCCTGGGGTTCTCCCTAAACCCTCTTTTAAGCACATATCCACCCTGGGGTTCTCCCTAAACCCTCTTTTAAGCACATATCCACCCTGGGGTTCTCCCTAAACCCTCTTTTAAGCACATATCCACCCTGGGGTTCTCCCTAAACCCTCTTTTAAGCACATATCCACCCTGGGGTTCTTCCTAAACACTCTTTTAAGCACATATCCACCCTGGGGTTCTCCCTAAACCCTCTTTTAAGCACATATCCACCCTGGGGTTCTCCCTAAACCCTCTTTTAAGCACATATCCACCCTGGGGTTCTTTCTAAACCCTCTTTTAAGCACATATCCACCCTGGGGTTCTTCCTAAACCCTCTTTTAAGCACATATCCACCCTGGGGTTCTCCCTAAACCCTCTTTTAAGCACATATCCACCCTGGGGTTCTTCCTAAACACTCTTTTAAGCACATATCCACCCTGGGGTTCTCCCTAAACCCTCTTTTAAGCACATATCCACCTTGGGGTTCTAACCCTGGGGTTCTTCCTAAACCCTCTTTTAAGCACATATCCACCCTGGTTGTTCTCCCTAAACCCTCTTTTAAGCACATATCCACCCTGGGGTTCTCCCTAAACCCTCTTTTAAGCACATATCCACCCTGGGGTTCTCCCTAAACACTCTTTTAAGCACATATCCACCCTGGGGTTCTCCCTAAACCCTCTTTTAAGCACATATCCACCCTGGGGTTCTCCCTAAACCCTCTTTTAAGCACATATCCACCCTGGGGTTCTCCCTAAACCCTCTTTTATAGCACATATCCACCCTGGGGTTCTCCCTAAACCCTCTTTTAAGCACATATCCACCCTGGGGTTCTTCCTAAACACTCTTTTAAGCACATATCCACCCTGGGGTTCTCCCTAAACCCTCTTTTAAGCACATATCCACCCTGGGGTTCTCCCTAAACCCTCTTTTAAGCACATATCCACCCTGGGGTTCTTCCTAAACCCTCTTTTAAGCACATATCCACCCTGGGGTTCTCCCTAAACCCTCTTTTAAGCACATATCCACCCTGGGGTTCTCCCTAAACTCTCTTTTAAGCACATATCCACCCTGGGGTTCTTCCTAAACACTCTTTTAAGCACATATCCACCCTGGGGTTCTTCCTAAACCCTCTTTTAAGCACATATCCACCCTGGGGTTCTTCCTAAACCCTCTTTTAAGCACATATCCACCCTGGGGTTCTCCCTAAACCCTCTTTTAAGCACATATCCACCCTGGGGTTCTTCCTAAACACTCTTTTAAGCACATATCCACCCTGGGGTTCTCCCTAAACCCTCTTTTAAGCACATATCCACCCTGGGGTTCTCCCTAAACCCTCTTTTAAGCACATATCCACCCTGGGGTTCTCCCTAAACCCTCTTTTAAGCACATATCCACCCTGGGGTTCTCCCTAAACCCTCTTTTAAGCACATATCCACCTTGGGGTTCTAACCCTGGGGTTCTTCCTAAACCCTCTTTTAAGCACATATCCACCCTGGGGTTCTCCCTAAACCCTCTTTTAAGCACATATCCACCCTGGGGTTCTCCCTAAACACTCTTTTAAGCACATATGCACCCTGGGGTTCTCCCTAAACACTCTTATAAGCACATATCCACACTTGGATTCTCCCTAAACCCTCTTTTAAGCACATATCCACCCTGGGGTTCTCCCTAAACCCTCTTTTAAGCACATATCCACCCTGGGGTTCTCCCTAAACCCTCTTTTAAGCACATATCCACCTTGGGGTTCTAACCCTGGGGTTCTTCCTAAACCCTCTTTTAAGCACATATCCACCCTGGTTGTTCTCCCTAAACCCTCTTTTAAGCACATATCCACCCTGGGATTCTCCCTAAACCCTCTTTTAATCACATATCCACCCTGGGGTTCTCCCTAAACCCTCTTTTAAGCACATATCCACCCTGGGGTTCTCCCTAAACCCTCTTTATAGCACATATCCACTCTGGGGTTCTCCCTAAACTCTCTTTTAAGCACATATCCACCCTGGGGTTCTTCCTAAACACTCTTTTAAGCACATATCCACCCTGGGGTTCTTCCTAAACCCTCTTTTAAGCACATATCCACCCTGGGGTTCTCCCTAAACCCTCTTTTAAGCACATATCCACCCTGGGGTTCTTCCTAAACACTCTTTTAAGCACATATCCACCCTGGGGTTCTCCCTAAACCCTCTTTTAAGCACATATCCACCCTGGGGTTCTCCCTAAACCCTCTTTTAAGCACATATCCACCCTGGGGTTCTTCCTAAACACTCTTTTAAGCACATATCCACCCTGGGGTTCTCCCTAAACCCTCTTTTAAGCACATATCCACCCTGGGGTTCTCCCTAAACCCTCTTTTAAGCACATATCCACCCTGGGGTTCTCCCTAAACCCTCTTTTAAGCACATATCCACCCTGGGGTTCTCCCTAAACCCTCTTTTAAGCACATATCCACCCTGGGGTTCTCCCTAAACCCTCTTTTAAGCACATATCCACCCTGGGGTTCTCCCTAAACCCTCTTTTAAGCACATATCCACCCTGGGGTTCTCCCTAAACCCTCTTTTAAGCACATATCCACCCTGGGGTTCTCCCTAAACCCTCTTTTAAGCACATATCCACCCTGGGGTTCTCCCTAAACCCTCTTTTAAGCACATATCCACCCTGGGGTTCTCCCTAAACCCTCTTTTAAGCACATATCCACCCTGGGGTTCTCCCTAAACCCTCTTTTAAGCACATATCCACCCTGGGGTTCTTCCTAAACCCTCTTTTAAGCACATATCCACCCTGGGGTTCTCCCTAAACCCTCTTTTAAGCACATATCCACCCTGGGGTTCTTCCTAAACCCTCTTTTAATCACATATCCACCCTGGGGTTCTCTCTAAACCCTCTTTTAAGCACATATCCACCCTGGGGTTCTCCTAAACCCTTTTAAGCACATATCCACCTGGGGTTCTCCCTAAACCCTCTTTTAAGCACATATCCACCCTGGGGTTCTCCCTAAACCCTCTTTTAAGCACATATCCACCCTGGGGTTCTCCCTAAACCCTCTTTTAAGCACATATCCACTCTGGGGTTCTCCCTAAACACTCTTTTAAGCACATATCCACCCTGGGATTCTTCCTAAACCCTCTTTTAAGCACATATCCACCCTGGGGTTCTCCCTAAACCCTCTTTTAAGCACATATCCACCCTGGGGTTCTTCCTAAACCCTCTTTTAAGCACATATCCACCCTGGGGTTCTCCCTAAACCCTCTTTTAAGCACATATCCACCCTGGGGTTCTCCCTAAACCCTCTTTTAAGCACATATCCACCCTGGGGTTCTTCCTAAACACTCTTTTAAGCACATATCCACCCTGGGGTTCTCCCTAAACCCTCTTTTAAGCACATATCCACCCTGGGGTTCTCCCTAAACCCTCTTTTAAGCACATATCCACCCTGGGGTTCTCCCTAAACCCTCTTTTAAGCACATATCCACCCTGGGGTTCTCCCTAAACCCTCTTTTAAGCACATATCCACCCTGGGGTTCTCCCTAAACCCTCTTTTAAGCACATATCCACCCTGGGGTTCTTCCTAAACCCTCTTTTAAGCACATATCCACCCTGGGGTTCTCCCTAAACCCTCTTTTAAGCACATATCCACCCTGGGGTTCTCCCTAAACCCTCTTTTAAGCACATATCCACCCTGGGGTTCTCCCTAAACCCTCTTTTAAGCACATATCCACCCTGGGGTTCTCCCTAAACCCTCTTTTAAGCACATATCCACCCTGGGGTTCTCCCTAAACCCTCTTTTAAGCACATATCCACCCTGGGGTTCTTCCTAAACCCTCTTTTAAGCACATATCCACCCTGGGGTTCTCCCTAAACCCTCTTTTAAGCACATATCCACCCTGGGGTTCTCCCTAAACCCTCTTTTAAGCACATATCCACCCTGGGGTTCTCCCTAAACCCTCTTTTAAGCACATATCCACCCTGGGGTTCTCCCTAAACCCTCTTTTAAGCACATATCCACCCTGGGATTCTTCCTAAACCCTCTTTTAAGCACATATCCACACTGGTTGTTCTCCCTAAACCCTCTTTTAAGCACATATCCACCCTGGGGTTCTCCCTAAACCCTATTTTAAGCACATATCCACCCTGGGGTTCTCCCTAAACCCTCTTTTAAGCACATATCCACCCTGGGGTTCTCCCTAAACCCTCTTTTAAGCACATATCCACCCTGGGGTTCTCCCTAAACCCTCTTTTAGGCACATATCCACCCTGGGGTTCTCCCTAAACCCTCTTTTAAGCACATATCCACTCTGGGGTTCTCCCTAAACACTCTTTTAAGCACATATCCACCCTGGGGTTCTCCCTAAACTCTCTTTTAAGCACATATCCACCCTGGGGTTCTTCCTAAACACTCTTTTAAGCAGATATCCACCCTGGGGTTCTCCTAAACCCTCTTTTTAGCATATCCACCCTGGGGTTCTCCTAAACCCTCTTTTAAGCACATATCAACCCTGGGGTTCTTCCTAAACACTCTTTTTAAGCACAAATCCACCCTGGGTTCTTCCTAAACCCTCTTTTAAGCACATATCCACCTGGGGTTCTCCTCCTCTTTTATATCCACCCAGGGTTCTCCCTAAACCCTCTTTTAAGCACATATCCACCCTGGGGTTCTCCTAAACCCTCTTTTAAGCACATATCCACCCTGAGGTTCTCCCTAAACCCTCTTTTAAGCACATATCCACCCTGAGGTTCTCCTAAACCTTCTTTTAAGCACATATCCACCTGGGTTTCTCCCTAAACCCTCTTTTAAGCACATATCCCACCCTGGTTCTCCCTAAGCCCTCTTTTAAGCACATATCCACCTGGGGTTTCTCCCTAAACCCTCTTTTAGCCACATATCCACCCTGGGGTTCTCCCTAAACCCTCTTTTCACATATCCCCTGGGGTTCTCCCTAAACCCTCTTTTAAGCACATATCCACCCTGGGGTTCTCCCTAAACTCTCTTTTAGCACATATCCACCCTGGGGTTCTCCCTAAACCCTCTTTTAAGCACATACCCCTGGGGTTCTTTTCTTTTAAACTGTCCACACTCTTTTAAGCACCATATCCACCCTGGGGTTCCTAAACCCTCTTTTAAGCACATATCCATTTTGGGGTTCTCACTAAAAACCCTCGCACATATCCACCCTGGGGTTCTCCCTAAACCCTCTTTTAAGCACATATCCACCCTGGGGTTCTCCCTAAACCCTCTTTTAAGCATATCCACCCTGGGGTTCTTCCTAAACACTCTTTTAAGCACATATCCACCTGGGGTTCTCCATAAACCCTCTTTTAAGCACATATCCACCCTGGGGTTCTCCTAAACCCTCTTTTAAGCACATATCCACCCTGGGGTTCTCCCTAAACCCTCTTTTAAGCACATATCCACCCTGGGGTTCTCCCTAAACCCTCTTTTAAGCACATATCCACCCTGGGGTTCTCCCTAAACCCTCTTTTAAGCACATATCCACCCTGGGGTTCTCCTAAACCTCTTTTAAGCACATATCCACCTGGGGTTCTCCCTAAACTCTCTTTTAAGCACATATCCACCCTGGGGTTCTCCCTAAACCCTCTTTTAAGCACATCCCACCCTGGGGTTCTTCCTAAACCCTCTTTTAAGCACATATCCACCCTGTGGTTCTCCTAAACCCTCTTTTAAGCACATATCCACCCTAGGTTCTCCCTAAACCCTCTTTTAACACATATCCACCTAGGGTTCTCCCTAAACCCTCTTTTAGCACATATCCACCCTGGGGTTCTCCCTAAACCCTCTTTTAGCACACATATCCACCTGGGGTTCTCCCTAAACCCTCTTTTAAGCACATATCCACTCTGGGGTTCTTCCCTAAACCCTCTTTTAAGCACATATCCACCCTGGGTTCTCCCTAAACCCTCTTTTAAGCACATATCCACCCTGGGGTTCTTCTAAACCCTCTTTTAAGCACATATCCACCCTGGGGTTCTCCTAAACCCTCTTTTAAGCACATATCACCACAGGGTTCTCCTAAACCCTCTTTTAAGCACATATACTACAGGGTTCTTCCTAAACCCTCTTTTACCTATCCACCCTGGGGTTCTCCTGTCCCTCTTTTTGGGGTTCTCCTAAACCCTCTTTCTAAGCACATATCCACCCTGGGGTTCTCCCTAAACCCTCTTTTAAGCACATATCCACAACGGGGTTCTTTCTAAACCCTCTTTTAAGCACATATCCACCCTGGGGTTCTTCTAAACCCTCTTTTAAGCACATATCACCCTGATTCTCCCTAAACCCTCTAAACACATATCCACCGGGGGTTCTCCCTAAACCCTCAAGCATATCCACCCTGGGGTTCTCCCTAAACCTCTTTTAAGCACATATCCACCCTGGGGTTCTCCCTAAACCCTCTTTTAAGCACATATCCACCTGGGGTTCTCCTAAACCCTCTTTTAGCACATATCCACCCTGGGGTTCTCTAAACCTTCTTTTAAGCACATATCCACCTGGGGTTCTCCCTAAACCCTCTTTAAGCACATATCCACCCTGGGGTTCTCCCTAAAGCCACTCTTACCCTTTTAAGCACATATCCACCCTGGGGTTCTTCCTAAACACTCCCATATCCACCCTGGGTTCTCCCTAAACCCTCTTTAGCACATACCACCCTGGGGTTCTCCCTAAACCCTCTTTTAAGCACATATCCACCCTGGGTTCTCCTAAACCCCTCTTTTAAGCACATATCCACACTGGGGTTCTCCCTAAACTCTCTTTTAAGCACATATCCACCCTGGGGTTCTCCCTAAACCCTCTTTTAAGCACATATCCACCCTGGGGTTCTCCCTAAACCCTCTTTTAAGCACATATCCACCCTGGGGTTCTCCCTAAACCCTCTTTTAAGCACATATCCACTCTGGGGTTCCTTCCTAAACCCTCTTTTAAGCACATATCCACCTTGGGGTTCTCCACTAAACATATCCAAGGGTTCTCCCACTCTTTTAAGCACATATCACCCTGGGGTTCTTCCTAAACCCTCTTTTAAGCACATATCCACCCTGGGGTTCTCCCTAAACCCTCTTTTAAGCACATATCCACCCTGGGGTTCTTCCTAAACACTCTTTTAAGCACATATCCACCCTAGGTTCTCCCTAAACCCTCTTTTAAGCACATATCCACCCTGGGGTTCTCCCTAAACCACTCTTTTAAGCACATATCCACTAAACCCTCTTTTAAGCACATATCCACTCTGGGGTTCTTCCTAAACCCTCTTTTAGCACATATCCACCCTGGGGTTCTCCTAAACCCTCTTTTAGCACATATCCACCCTGGGGTTCTCCCTAAACCCTCTTTTAAGCACATATCACCCTGGGGTTCTTCCTAAACCCTCTTTTAGCACATATCCACCCTGGGGTTCCCCTAAACCCTCTTTTAAGCACATATCCACCCTGGGGTTCTCCTAAACCCTCTTTTAAGCACATATCCACCCTGGGGTTCTCCCTAAACCCTCTTTTAAGCACATATCCACCCTGGGAGTTCTCCCTAAACCCTCTTTTAAGCACATATCCACCCTGGGGTTCTCCTAAACTCTCTTTTAAGCACATATCACCCTAGGGTTCTCTAAACCCTCTTTTAGCACATATCCACCCTGGGGTTCTCTTCCCTATCCATAAGGGTTCCTCCTAAACCCTCTTTTAAGCACATATCCACCCTGTGGTTCCTTCCCTAAACCCTCTTTAAGCACATATCCACCCTGGGTTCTCCCTAAACCCTCTTTTAAGCACATACTCTGGGGTTCTTCCACCCTCTTTTAAGCACATATTGGGGTTCTTTCTAAACCCTCTAAGCACATATCCACCCTGGGGTTCTTCCTAAACCCTCTTTTAAGCACATATCCACCTGGGGTTCTTCCTAAACACTCTTTTAGCACATATCCACCCTGGGGTTCTCCTAAACCTTCTTTAAGCACATATCCACCCTGGGGTTCTCCCTAAACCCTCTTTTAAGCACATATCCACCCTGGGGTTCTCCCTAAACCCTCTTTTAAGCACATATCCACCCTGGGGTTCTCCCTAAACCCTCTTTTAAGCACATATCCACCCTGGGGTTCTCCCTAAACCCTCTTTTAAGCACATATCCACCCTGGGGTTCTTCCTAAACCCTCTTTTAAGCACATATCCACCCTGGGGTTCTCCCTAAACCCTCTTTTAAGCACATATCCACCCTGGGGTTCTCCCTAAACCCTCTTTTAAGCACATATCCACCCTGGGGTTCTCCCTAAACCCTCTTTTAAGCACATATCCACCCTGGGGTTCTTCCTAAACCCTCTTTTAAGCACATATCCACCCTGGGGTTCTCCCTAAACCCTCTTTTAAGCACATATCCACCCTGGGGTTCTCCCTAAACCCTCTTTTAAGCACATATCCACCCTGGGGTTCTCCCTAAACCCTCTTTTAAGCACATATCCACCCTGGGGTTCTCCCTAAACCCTCTTTTAAGCACATATCCACCCTGGGGTTCTCCCTAAACCCTCTTTTAAGCACATATCCACCCTGGGGTTCTCCCTAAACCCTCTTTTAAGCACATATCCACCCTGGGGTTCTTCCTAAACCCTCTTTTAAGCACATATCCACCCTGGGGTTCTCCCTAAACCCTCTTTTAAGCACATATCCACCCTGGGGTTCTCCCTAAACCCTCTTTTAAGCACATATCCACCCTGGGGTTCTCCCTAAACCCTCTTTTAAGCACATATCCACCCTGGGGTTCTTCCTAAACCCTCTTTTAAGCACATATCCACCCTGGGGTTCTCCCTAAACCCTCTTTTAAGCACATATCCACCCTGGGGTTCTCCCTAAACCCTCTTTTAAGCACATATCCACCCTGGGGTTCTCCCTAAACCCTCTTTTAAGCACATATCCACCCTGGGGTTCTCCCTAAACCCTCTTTTAAGCACATATCCACCCTGGGGTTCTTCCTAAACCCTCTTTTAAGCACATATCCACCCTGGGGTTCTCCCTAAACCCTCTTTTAAGCACATATCCACCCTGGGGTTCTCCCTAAACCCTCTTTTAAGCACATATCCACCCTGGGGTTCTCCCTAAACCCTCTTTTAAGCACATATCCACCCTGGGGTTCTCCCTAAACCCTCTTTTAAGCACATATCCACCCTGGGGTTCTCCCTAAACCCTCTTTTAAGCACATATCCACCCTGGGGTTCTCCCTAAACCCTCTTTTAAGCACATATCCACCCTGGGGTTCTTCCTAAACCCTCTTTTAAGCACATATCCACCCTGGGGTTCTCCCTAAACCCTCTTTTAAGCACATATCCACCCTGGGGTTCTCCTAAACCCTCTTTTAAGCACATATCCACCCTGGGGTTCTCCCTAAACCCTCTTTTAAGCACATATCCACCCTGGGGTTCTCCCTAAACCCTCTTTTAAGCATATCCACCTGGGGTTCTCCTAACCCTCTTTTACATATCCACCCTGGGGTTCTCCCTAAACCCTCTTTTAAGCACATATCCACCCTGGGGTTCTCCCTAAACCCTCTTTTAAGCACATATCCACCCTGGGGTTCTCTCTAAACCCTCTTTTAAGCACATATCCACCCTGGGGTTCTCCTAAACCCTCTTTTAAGCACATATCCACCCTGGGGTTCTTCCTAAACCCTCTTTTAAGCACATATCCACCCTGGGGTTCTCCCTAAACCCTCTTTTAAGCACATATCCACCCTGGGGTTCTCCCTAAACCCTCTTTTAAGCACATATCCACCCTGGGGTTCTCCCTAAACCCTCTTTTAAGCACATATCCACCCTGGGGTTCTCCCTAAACCCTCTTTTAAGCACATATCCACCCTGGGGTTCTCCCTAAACCCTCTTTTAAGCACATATCCACCCTGGGGTTCTCCCTAAACCCTCTTTTAAGCACATATCCACCCTGGGGTTCTCCTAAACCCTCTTTTAAGCACATATCCACCCTGGGGTTCTTCCTAAACCCTCTTTTAAGCACATATCCACCCTGGGGTTCTCCCTAAACCCTCTTTTAAGCACATATCCACCCTGGGGTTCTCCCTAAACCCTCTTTTAAGCACATATCCACCCTGGGGTTCTCCCTAAACCCTCTTTTAAGCACATATCCACCCTGGGGTTCTCCTAAACCCTCTTTTAAGCACATATCCACCCTGGGGTTCTCCCTAAACCCTCTTTTAAGCACATATCCACCCTGGGGTTCTCCCTAAACCCTCTTTTAAGCACATATCCACCCTGGGGTTCTCCCTAAACCCTCTTTTAAGCACATATCCACCCTGGGGTTCTCCCTAAACCCTCTTTTAAGCACATATCCACCCTGGGGTTCTCCCTAAACCCTCTTTTAAGCACATATCCACCCTGGGGTTCTCCCTAAACCCTCTTTTAAGCACATATCCACCCTGGGGTTCTCCCTAAACCCTCTTTTAAGCACATATCCACCCTGGGGTTCTCCCTAAACCCTCTTTTAAGCACATATCCACCCTGGGGTTCTCCCTAAACCCTCTTTTAAGCACATATCCACCCTGGGGTTCTCCCTAAACCCTCTTTTAAGCACATATCCACCCTGGGGTTCTCCCTAAACCCTCTTTTAAGCACATATCCACCCTGGGGTTCTCCCTAAACCCTCTTTTAAGCACATATCCACCCTGGGGTTCTCCCTAAACCCTCTTTTAAGCACATATCCACCCTGGGGTTCTCCCTAAACCCTCTTTTAAGCACATATCCACCCTGGGGTTCTCCCTAAACCCTCTTTTAAGCACATATCCACCCTGGGGTTCTCCCTAAACCCTCTTTTAAGCACATATCCACCCTGGGGTTCTCCCTAAACCCTCTTTTAAGCACATATCCACCCTGGGGTTCTCCCTAAACCCTCTTTTAAGCACATATCCACCCTGGGGTTCTCCCTAAACCCTCTTTTAAGCACATATCCACCCTGGGGTTCTCCCTAAACCCTCTTTTAAGCACATATCCACCCTGGGGTTCTCCCTAAACCCTCTTTTAAGCACATATCCACCCTGGGGTTCTCCCTAAACCCTCTTTTAAGCACATATCCACCCTGGGGTTCTCCCTAAACCCTCTTTTAAGCACATATCCACCCTGGGGTTCTCCCTAAACCCTCTTTTAAGCACATATCCACCCTGGGGTTCTCCCTAAACCCTCTTTTAAGCACATATCCACCCTGGGGTTCTCCTAAACCCTCTTTTAAGCACATATCCACCCTGGGGTTCTCCCTAAACCCTCTTTTAAGCACATATCCACCCTGGGGTTCTCCCTAAACCCTCTTTTAAGCACATATCCACCCTGGGGTTCTCCCTAAACCCTCTTTTAAGCACATATCCACCCTGGGGTTCTCCTAAACCCTCTTTTAAGCACATATCCACCCTGGGGTTCTTCCTAAACCCTCTTTTAAGCACATATCCACCCTGGGTTCTCCTAAACCCTTTTAGCACATCACCTGGGGTTCTCCCTAAACCCTCTTTTAAGCACATATCCACCCTGGGGTTCTCCCTAAACCCTCTTTTAAGCACATATCCACCCTGGGGTTCTCCCTAAACCCTCTTTTAAGCACATATCCACCCTGGGGTTCTCCCTAAACCCTCTTTTAAGCACATATCCACCCTGGGGTTCTCCCTAAACCCTCTTTTAAGCACATATCCACCCTGGGGTTCTCCCTAAACCCTCTTTTAAGCACATATCCACCCTGGGGTTCTCCCTAAACCCTCTTTTAAGCACATATCCACCCTGGGGTTCTCCCTAAACCCTCTTTTAAGCACATATCCACCCTGGGGTTCTCCCTAAACCCTCTTTTAAGCACATATCCACCCTGGGGTTCTCCCTAAACCCTCTTTTAAGCACATATCCACCCTGGGGTTCTCCCTAAACCCTCTTTTAAGCACATATCCACCCTGGGGTTCTTCCTAAACCCTCTTTTAAGCACATATCCACCCTGGGGTTCTCCCTAAACCCTCTTTTAAGCACATATCCACCCTGGGGTTCTCCCTAAACCCTCTTTTAAGCACATATCCACCCTGGGGTTCTCCCTAAACCCTCTTTTAAGCACATATCCACCCTGGGGTTCTTCCTAAACCCTCTTTTAAGCACATATCCACCCTGGGGTTCTCCCTAAACCCTCTTTTAAGCACATATCCACCCTGGGGTTCTCCCTAAACCCTCTTTTAAGCACATATCCACCCTGGGGTTCTCCCTAAACCCTCTTTTAAGCACATATCCACCCTGGGGTTCTCCCTAAACCCTCTTTTAAGCACATATCCACCCTGGGGTTCTCCTAAACCCTCTTTTAAGCACATATCCACCCTGGGGTTCTCCCTAAACCCTCTTTTAAGCACATATCCACCCTGGGGTTCTCCCTAAACCCTCTTTTAAGCACATATCCACCCTGGGGTTCTCCCTAAACCCTCTTTTAAGCACATATCCACCCTGGGGTTCTCCCTAAACCCTCTTTTAAGCACATATCCACCCTGGGGTTCTCCCTAAACCCTCTTTTAAGCACATATCCACCCTGGGGTTCTCCCTAAACCCTCTTTTAAGCACATATCCACCCTGGGGTTCTCCCTAAACCCTCTTTTAAGCACATATCCACCCTGGGGTTCTTCCTAAACCCTCTTTTAAGCACATATCCACCCTGGGGTTCTCCCTAAACCCTCTTTTAAGCACATATCCACCCTGGGGTTCTCCCTAAACCCTCTTTTAAGCACATATCCACCCTGGGGTTCTCCCTAAACCCTCTTTTAAGCACATATCCACCCTGGGGTTCTCCCTAAACCCTCTTTTAAGCACATATCCACCCTGGGGTTCTTCCTAAACCCTCTTTTAAGCACATATCCACCCTGGGGTTCTCCCTAAACCCTCTTTTAAGCACATATCCACCCTGGGGTTCTCCCTAAACCCTCTTTTAAGCACATATCCACCCTGGGGTTCTCCTAAACCCTCTTTTAAGCACATATCCACCCTGGGGTTCTCCCTAAACCCTCTTTTAAGCACATATCCACCCTGGGGTTCTCCCTAAACCCTCTTTTAAGCACATATCCACCCTGGGGTTCTCCCTAAACCCTCTTTTAAGCACATATCCACCCTGGGGTTCTCCCTAAACCCTCTTTTAAGCACATATCCACCCTGGGGTTCTTCCTAAACCCTCTTTTAAGCACATATCCACCCTGGGGTTCTCCCTAAACCCTCTTTTAAGCACATATCCACCCTGGGGTTCTCCCTAAACCCTCTTTTAAGCACATATCCACCCTGGGGTTCTCCCTAAACCCTCTTTTAAGCACATATCCACCCTGGGGTTCTCCTAAACCCTCTTTTAAGCACATATCCACCCTGGGGTTCTCCCTAAACCCTCTTTTAAGCACATATCCACCCTGGGGTTCTCCCTAAACCCTCTTTTAAGCACATATCCACCCTGGGGTTCTCCCTAAACCCTCTTTTAAGCACATATCCACCTCGGGGTTCTATCTAAACCCTCTTTTAAGCACATATCCACCCTGGGGTTCTCCCTAAACCCTCTTTTAAGCACATATCCACCCTGGGGTTCTTCCTAAACCCTCTTTTAAGCACATATCCACCCTGGGGTTCTCCCTAAACCGTCTTTTAAGCACATATCCACCCTGGGGTTCTCCCTAAACCCTCTTTTAAGCACATATCCACCCTGGGGTTCTCCCTAAACCCTCTTTTAAGCACATATCCACCCTGGGGTTCTCCCTAAACCCTCTTTTAAGCACATATC
>NW_027037233.1:0-15000 GCF_034236695.1 Oncorhynchus nerka
TACTGTACTGCTGTGGTGTTAATCTAGTGGTATTACCCTATACTGTACTGCTGTGGTGTTAATCTAGTGGTATTACCCTAT
Source organism: Oncorhynchus nerka (assembly GCF_034236695.1). NCBI lineage: Eukaryota > Metazoa > Chordata > Actinopteri > Salmoniformes > Salmonidae > Oncorhynchus > Oncorhynchus nerka. The sequence goes on from NW_027037233.1 coordinate 82, forward strand.
ACTGTACTGTACTGTTGTGGTGTTAATCTAGTGGTATTACCCTATACTGCACTGCTGTGGTGTTAATCTAGTGATATTACCCTATACTGTACTGTACTGCTGTGGTGTTAATCTAGTGGTATTACCCTATACTGTACTGCTGTGGTGTTAATCTAGTGGTATTACCTCATACTGTACTGTACTGTTGTGGTGTTAACTAGTGGTATTACCCTATACTGTACTGCTGTGTGTTAATCTAGTGGTATTACCTCACTGTACTGTACTGCTGTGGTGTTAATCTAGTGGTATTACCCTGTTCTGGACTGCTGTTGTGTTAATCTAGTGGTATTACCCTATACTGTACTGCTGTGGTGTTAATCTAGTGTTATTACCCTATACTGTACTGCTGTGGTGTTAATCTAGTGGTATTACCCTATACTGTACTGTACTGCTGTGGTGTTAATCTAGTGGTATTACCCTATACTGTTCTGTACTGCTGTGGTGTTAATCTAGTGGTATTACCCTATACTGTACTGCTGTGGTGTTAATCTAGTGTTATTACCCTATACTGTACTGCTGTGGTGTTAATCTAGTGGTATTACCCTATACTGTACTGCTGTGGTGTTAATCTAGTGGTATTACCCTATACTGTACTATACTGCTGTGGTGTTAATCTAGTGGTATTACCCTATACTGTACTGCTGTGGGACAATCTAGTGGTATTACCCTATACTGTACTGTACTGCTGTGGTGTTAATCTAGTGGTATTACCCTGTTCTGTACTGCTGTGGTGACAATCTAGTGTTATTACCCTATACTGTACTGTACTGCTGTGGTGTTAATCTAGTGTTATTACCCTATACTGTACTGTACTGTTGTGGTGTTAATCTAGTGGTATTACCCTATACTGTACTGTACTGTTGTGGTGTTAATCTAGTGGTATTACCTTATACTGTACTGCTGTGGTGTTAATCTAGTGGTATTACCCTATACTGTACTGCTGTGGTTTTAATCTAGTGGTATTACCTTATACTGTACTGCTGTGGTGTTAATCTAGTGGTATTACCCTATACTGTACTGCTGTGGTGTTAATCTAGTGGTATTACCTTATACTGTACTGCTGTGGTGTTAATCTAGTGGTATTACCCTATACTGTACTGCTGTGGTGTTAATCTAGTGGTATTACCTTATACTGTACTGCTGTGGTGTTAATCTAGTGTTATTACCCTATACTGTACTGCTGTGGTGTTAATCTAGTGGTATTACCTCATATACTGTACTGCTGTGGTGTGTTAATCTAGTGGTATGCCTATCCTGTACTGTACTGCTGTGGTGTTAATCTAGTGGTATTACCTACTGTACTGTACTGCTGTGGTGTTAATCTAGTGGTATTACCCTATACTGTACTGTACTGCTGTGGTGTTAATCTAGTGGTATTACCCTATACTGTACTGCTGTGGTGACAATCTAGTGCAGGGGTGTCAAAGTCAAATGGACGGAGGGCCAAATAAAAAAATCAGCTACAAGACGAGGGCCGGACTGTTCGAATGTTCATTGAAAAAATTTTTAATGACGCATATAGTCTAGTGAACCTAATTGAACCTACTGAAACCTAACAAATATATTACAATATGATCAGATAAATAAAGCAATATTTTCTTATGGCTCTGTCAGTAATCTTTCATTTTCAACAGACACAAAAGACAAATTTCCTTTATATAAATATCCCCATAACATGAACATTAAATGAAAGAAACCGGTATTCAAGGCACCATCAGTAGACTATATTTTCTATTTTAGCAAAAGTGGGCTAAATTTACTTCAAAGAAAAAAACAATAATAGCAATTTTCTATCATCCACTCAACTGAAATATTTTTAAAATATAATTGGATTGAAATACAAAAATAAAGTGCAAAAATCTATTAATCAAAAAACAACACTTTGTTTAAGGAGAAGTAACATGCAGTGAAAACAAATATTAAATTTTAACTTTTAAACTTGAACTGAGTAAAAACTCTAAATATGTGATTGCACAGTAATGTTCACTTGTTTGAGGTTGAGGGTGATACTTGGTGGTGTCCCATCTTTTCCACAAGTTCATCAATGTTCGGGTAAGGCTCTGAGCTGAAGAAACCTCAGAATTGAGTGGAGGTGTTCAGCAGTAAGTCGACTTCTGTGTGATGTTTTGTTCAGGTTCATCAAGAAAACAGTTGTTCATTAGGTATGTGCTGCCAAACATAGACAACGTTTGAGCAGCCTGGATGCGCAGCTGGGGCATTGTGCCGGGAGGAAACGGGCGAACTCCGCAGCACCCACTGCCGATATTTTTGCCCTCAGTGCATCATTGCATTGAGGTCAATCAACTCCATTTGGAGGTTTGTGGGTGAGCTTTCCACGTCAACAGCAAATGGGTTACCGAGCAGTTCCAACTCTGCTTTTTGTGCTTCAACGTCAGCAAATCGCGTCGAAAGTCAGCGGCAAGCATACCTATTTTATCAGCCAACTGTGTGCTCGGGAACGCACTGGTAGAGAGCTTTCATGGTCTGGGCAGCTGGGAAAGTGGCTCAAATTTTCTTCCGCATCTGCGTCTCCCACAGAGTCAGTTTGGTTTTAAATGCCTTCACTGTACTGTACATATCAGAGATGACACGATCCCTAATCCTGCAGCTGCAAAAGTTTATTGCATTCAGATGACTCGTAATGTCACACAGAAAAGCCATTTCACATAGAAACATTTCAGCTCGGAGTTGTGTTGTGTCTTTCCCTTGCTGTCCAAAACAGACAAATCTCCTCAATTTGGCTCGAAACATCTTGAAGCACCTTTCCCTGGCTTAGCCATCGCGACCTCTGTGTGATAAGGCAAATCACCATGCTCCGTTTTCTAACTCCGTCAGAAATGCCTTGAACTGGCGGTGATTCAAACCTTTGGCTCTGATAGTTAACTGTGCGCGTGATGATGCTCATTACATGCTCCATTTTCAAGGCTTTACCGCACAACGCTTCCTGGTGTATGATACAATGATAAGCTGTCAGCTCACCTGTCGCGTTTTCCTCTTGCATCTTTCCCGTATCTTCGCCACCAGTCCGCTCCTGTGTCCACACATCGCAGGTGCTCCGTCGGTTGTCAAAACCCACGAGTTTTTCCCAAGGCAGCTCCATCTCATTTACACATCTTGACACTCTTCATACAAATCATGCCCCGTAGTTGTGCCATGCATAGGACGAAAGCCAAAAACTCCTCTGTCACGCTTAGGTTGGAGTCCACTCCGCGGATGAAAATTGACAACTGGGCAATGTCAGAAATGTCGGTGCTCTCATCCACAGCCAAGGAATATGCAATAAAATCTTTCCCTTTTTCACAAGCTGCTCTTTAGATTGATGGACAACTGGTCTACCCTTCTCGGCAATGGTGTTTCTGCTCAGACCACATTTAAAAAGAGCTGGGTCTTTTTCTGGGCAAACTGGCCACAAACTTTAATCATGCAGCTTTTGATGAAATCCTCCGTAAATGGCCGGGCTGATTTAGCGATCTCTTCTGCCAAAATAAAACTGGCCTTGACAGCAGCCTGGCCTTGTGATTTGGCTTTTGAACAGAGCTCTGTCGAGATTTAAGAGGCCTGTTTTAATTCCTCTGTTTTGTAGCCTTTGTTCCATGTCCATATTCTTGTTTTTGTCCGCGTGTTTCGTTTCATAATGTCGTCTCAGATTATATCTTTCAGTACGCCACACTTTCTCCACACAGAAGACACACAGGTTTTCCAGCTACCTTCGTGAACATATACTCCGACTCCCACCTTGTTTGAAACCCCCGGTTCTCAGTATCCACCTTCCGTTTTGCCATTTTTGATGGGTATCTGAAAGTTAATTTTACTGTGATGCTGACGACTGCTGTGCCAATAAATATTGAAATGAAGCAGCCTACTGCTCGGGCCACCTTGCATTGTGGGAAATGTAGTATTGGTGCGCGTAAAAGATCTCAGTATGGCTGCCGGCTTTTGCTGCGGGCCGGTTCTAATAATAAATCAAGATCATCCCAGGGGCCGTAAAAAACCTTCTTGCGGGCCGGATGTGGCCCGCGGGCCTTGACTCTGACATATGTGATCTAGTGGTATTACCCTATACTGTACTGTACTGCTGTGGTGTTAATCTAGTGGTATTACCCTGTACTGTACTGCTGTGGTGTTAATCTAGTGGTATTACCCTATACTGTACTGTACTGCTGTGGTGTTAATCTAGTGGTATTACCCTATACTGTTCTGTACTGCTGTGGTGTTAATCTAGTGGTATTACCCTATACTGTTCTGTACTGCTGTGGTGTTAATCTAGGGGTATTACCCTATACTGTTCTGTACTGCTGTGGTGTTAATCTCTACATTCAGCAGTGTAAAGACCCAGCTCTGGTATTGGCTCTGTACTGTACTTTGATTTAGCACAACCAATCTACTGGGGATAATAGAGGAAGCATTTACTGCGCACTATGCATCCATTATCACTTTTCAGGATTTACATGGTCAGCACTTTGTCCCGTTGTTTAACATCTCAAACCTCTCAGCTGTGCATTGTAGCAAAGCCTCTTATTCATCACAATATAGAAGACAACATGCTGTTTTTATACAGTACAATATGCAATCTACCTCTTTGTACATTTCAGAAACACCATGCCATGGCAATCTATGCGTTTGTATAGAGTTGAACATCTCAGAAACGCCATGCCATGGCAATCTATGGGTTTGTATAGAGTTGAACATCTCAGAAACGCCATGCCATGGCAATCTATGGGTTTGTAGAGAGTTGAACATCTCAGAAACGCCATGCCATGGCAATCTATGGGTTTGTAGAGAGTTGAACATCTCAGAAACGCCATGCCATGGCAATCTATGTGTTTGTAGAGTTGAACATCTCAGAAACAATATGACATGGCAGTTGCCACCGAACTATCACATCCACTCAACCAGGAGTACCAGCTCCTACCATCAGGCCGCAGATACAGAGTCCATCTTCACAAAACCGGCAGAGCCCAGAAATCATTCATTCCCACCAGAATAATTTACGATCTGAATTAGGAACTGTATCCATGTGTTGTCTGCTATAGTTTGTGATTGGTGTGTATTTATGCACCTGTTGGTGATGCTGTTGTCTGCTATAGTTTGTGATTGGTGTGAATTTATGCACCTGTTGGTGATGCTGTTGTCTGCTATAGTTTGTGATTGGTGTGTATGTATGCACCTGTTGGTGATGCTGTTGTCTGCTATAGTTTGTGATTGGTGTGAATTTATGCACCTGTTGGTGATGCTGTTGTCTGCTATAGTTTGTGATTGGTGTGTATGTATGCACCTGTTGGTGATGCTGTTGTTGGTTAAGATACAAGAAAGGGACCCAAAATAAAGAATAAGTATTACTTATGATATTAATTATTATATTAATTATTACTACTAATTATTATTATTAATTAGTGTTATTAATGATATATTAATCATTATTATTAATTGTTATAGTACTTATCATTATTAATGATTAGTATTACTTATATATTAATTATTACTATTAATTATATATTAATTATTAGTAGTGATTATATATCAATTAGTATTATTAATTATATATTACTAATTATTAATGATGATATATTAATTATTATTATCTACGAGTTGGAAACCTGTATCTCCTAACCTCTCTGTAGAGTTGGAAACCTGTATCTCCTAACCTCTCTGTAGAGTTGGAAACCTGTATCTCCTAACCTCTCTGTAGAGTTGAAAACCTGTATCTCCTAACCTCTCTGTAGAGTTGAAAACCTGTATCTCCTAACCTCTCTGTAGAGTTGGAAACACTGTATCTCCTAACCTCTCTGTAGAGTTGGAAACCTGTATCTCCTAACCTCTCTGTAGAGTTGGAAACCTGTATCTCCTAACCTCTCTGTAGAGTTGGAAACCCTGTATCTCCTAACCTCTTTGTAGAGTTGGAAACCTGTATCTCCTAACCTCTTTGTAGAGTTGGAAACCTGTATCTCCTAACCTCTTTGTAGAGTTGGAAAACCTGTAGAGTTGGAAATCTCCTAACCTCTCTGTAGAGTTGGAAACCTGTATCTCCTAACCTCTGTAGAGTTGGAAACCTGTATCTCCTAACCTCTCTGTAGAGTTGGAAACCTGTATCTCCTAACCTCTTTGTAGAGTTGGAAACCTGTATCTCCTAACCTCTGTAGAGTTGGAAACCTGTATCTCCTAACCTCTTTGTAGAGTTGAAAACCTGTATCTCCTAACCTCTTTGTAGAGTTGGAAACCTGTATCTCCTAACCTCTCTGTAGAGTTGAAACCTGTATCTCCTAACCTCTCTGTAGAGTTGAAACCTGTATCTCCTAACCTCTCTGTAGAGTTGAAAACCTGTATCTCCTAACCTCTCTGTAGAGTTGAAAACCTGTATCTCCTAACCTCATTGTAGAGTTGGAAACCTGTATCTCCTAACCTCTCTGTAGAGTTGAAACCTGTATCTCCTAACCTCTTTGTAGAGTTGAAACCTGTATCTCCTAACCTCTGTAGAGTTGAAACCTGTATCTCCTAACCTCGTTGTAGAGTTGGAAACCCTGTATCTCCTAACCTCTCTGTAGAGTTGAAACCTGTATCTCCTAACCTCGTTGTAGAGTTGGAAACCCTGTATCTCCTAACCTCTCTGTAGAGTTGGAAACCTGTATCTCCTAACCTCTCTGTAGAGTTGAAACCTGTATCTCCTAACCTCTTTGTAGAGTTGGAAACCTGTATCTCCTAACCTCTTTGTAGAGTTGGAAACCTGTATCTCCTAACCTCTTTGTAGAGTTGGAAACCTGTATCTCCTAACCTCTCTGTAGAGTTGGAAACCTGTATCTCCTAACCTCTTTGTAGAGTTGCAAACCTGTATCTCCTAACCTCTCTGTAGAGTTGAAACCTGTATCTCCTAACCTCGTTGTAGAGTTGAAACCTGTATCTCCTAACCTCTCTGTAGAGTTGGAAACCTGTATCTCCTAACCTCTTTGTAGAGTTGGAAACCCTGTATCTCCTAACCTCTCTGTAGAGTTGAAACCTGTATCTCCTAACCTCGTTGTAGAGTTGAAACCTGTATCTCCTAACCTCTTTGTAGAGTTGGAAACCTGTATCTCCTAACCTCTTTGTAGAGTTGGAAACCTGTATCTCCTAACCTCTTTGTAGAGTTGGAAACCTGTATCTCCTAACCTCTCTGTAGAGTTGGAAACCTGTATCTCCTAACCTCTTTGTAGAGTTGGAAACCTGTATCTCCTAACCTCTCTGTAGAGTTGGAAACCTGTATCTCCTAACCTCTCTGTAGAGTTGAAAACCTGTATCTCCTAACCTCTCTGTAGAGTTGGAAACGTGTATCTCCTAACCTCTCTGTAGAGTTGAAAACCTGTATCTCCTAACACTCTCTGTAGAGTTGAAAACCTGTATCTCCTAACCTCTCTGTAGAGTTGAAACCTGTATCTCCTAACCTCTCTGTAGAGTTGGAAACCTGTATCTCCTAACCTCTCTGTAGAGTTGGAAACCTGTATCTCCTAACCTCTCTGTAGAGTTGGAAACCTGTATCTCCTAACCTCTCTGTAGAGTTGGAAACCTGTATCTCCTAACCTCTTTGTAGAGTTGGAAACGTGTATCTCCTAACCTCTCTGTAGAGTTGAAAACCTGTATCTCCTAACCTCTCTGTAGAGTTGAAAACCTGTATCTCCTAACCTCTCTGTAGAGTTGAAACCTGTATCTCCTAACCTCTCTGTAGAGTTGGAAACCTGTATCTCCTAACCTCTCTGTAGAGTTGGAAACCTGTATCTCCTAACCTCTCTGTAGAGTTGGAAACCTGTATCTCCTAACCTCTCTGTAGAGTTGGAAACCTGTATCTCCTAACCTCTTTGTAGAGTTGAAACCTGTATCTCCTAACCTCTTTGTAGAGTTGGAAACCTGTATCTCCTAACCTCTTTGTAGAGTTGGAAACCTGTATCTCCTAACCTCTTTGTATAGTTGGAAACCTTTATCTCCTAACCTCTTTGTAGAGTTGGAAACCTGTATCTCCTAACCTATTTGTAGAGTTGGAAACCTGTATCTCCTAACCTCTTTGTAGAGTTGGAAACCTGTATCTCCTAACCTCTTTGTAGAGTTGGAAACCTGTATCTCCTAACCTCTTTGTAGAGTTGGAAACCTGTATCTCCTAACCTCTTTGTAGAGTTGAAAACCTGTATCTCCTAACCTCTGTAGAGTTGAAACCTGTATCTCCTAACCTCTGTAGAGTTGAAACCCTGTATCTCCTAACCTCTCTGTAGAGTTGGAAACCCTGTATCTCCTAACCTCTCTGTAGAGTTGGAAACCTGTATCTCCTAACCTCTCTGTAGAGTTGAAACCTGTATCTCCTAACCTCGTTGTAGAGTTGGAAACCCTGTATCTCCTAACCTCTCTGTAGAGTTGGAAACCTGTATCTCCTAACCTCTCTGTAGAGTTGAAACCTGTATCTCCTAACCTCTTTGTAGAGTTGGAAACCTGTATCTCCTAACCTCTTTGTAGAGTTGGAAACCTGTATCTCCTAACCTCTCTGTAGAGTTGGAAACCTGTATCTCCTAACCTCTCTGTAGAGTTGGAAACCTGTATCTCCTAACCTCTCTGTAGAGTTGGAAACCTGTATCTCCTAACCTCTTTGTAGAGTTGGAAACCTGTATCTCCTAACCTCTTTGTAGAGTTGAAAACCTGTATCTCCTAACCTCTGTAGAGTTGAAACCTGTATCTCCTAACCTCTGTAGAGTTGAAAACCTGTATCTCCTAACCTCTCTGTAGAGTTGAAACCTGTATCTCCTAACCTCTTTGTAGAGTTGAAACCTGTATCTCCTAACCTCTTTGTAGAGTTGGAAACCTGTATCTCCTAACCTCTTTGTAGAGTTGGAAACCTGTATCTCCTAACCTCTCTGTAGAGTTGGAAACCTGTATCTCCTAACCTCTTTGTAGAGTTGGAAACCTGTATCTCCTAACCTCTTTGTAGAGTTGGAAACCTGTATCTCCTAACCTCTCTGTAGAGTTGGAAACCTGTATCTCCTAACCTCTTTGTAGAGTTGGAAACCTGTATCTCCTAACCTCTCTGTAGAGTTGAAACCTGTATCTCCTAACCTCTTTGTAGAGTTGGAAACCTGTATCTCCTAACCTCTTTGTACAGAGTTGGAAACCTGTATCTCCTAACCTCTTTGTAGAGTTGGAAACCTGTATCTCCTAACCTCTCTGTAGAGTTGGAAACCTGTATCTCCTAACCTCTCTGTAGAGTTGGAAACCTGTATCTCCTAACCTCTTTGTAGAGTTGGAAACCTGTATCTCCTAACCTCTTTGTAGAGTTGAAACCCTGTATCTCCTAACCTCTCTGTAGAGTTGAAACCTGTATCTCCTAACCTCTCTGTAGAGTTGAAACCTGTATCTCCTAACCTCTCTGTAGAGTTGGAAACCTGTATCTCCTAACCTCTCTGTAGAGTTGAAACCTGTATCTCCTAACCTCTTTGTAGAGTTGGAAACCTGTATCTCCTAACCTCTTTGTAGAGTTGGAAACCTGTATCTCCTAACCTCTTTGTAGAGTTGGAAACCTGTATCTCCTAACCTCTCTGTAGAGTTGAAACCTGTATCTCCTAACCTCTTTGTAGAGTTGAAAACCTGTATCTCCTAACCTCTTTGTAGAGTTGCAAACCTGTATCTCCTAACCTCTTTGTAGAGTTGCAAACCTGTATCTCCTAACCTCTTTGTAGAGTTGAAAACCTGTATCTCCTAACCTCTTTGTAGAGTTGAAAACCTGTTTCTTTAAACCTCTTTGTACAGAGTTGAAAACCTGTATCTCCTAACCTCTTTGTAGAGTTGGAAACCTGTATCTCCTAACCTCTTTGTAGAGTTGAAAACCTGTATCTCCTAACCTCTTTGTAGAGTTGAAAACCTGTATCTCCTAACCTCTTTGTAGAGTTGAAAACCTGTATCTCCTAACCTCTTTGTAGAGTTGAAAACCTGTATCTCCTAACCTCTTTGTAGAGTTGGAAACCTGTTTCTTTAAACCTCTTTGTAGAGTTGAAAACCTGTTTCTTTAAACCTCTTTGTGCAGAGTTGCAAACCCGTATCTTTAAAACATGAAGATGTTTGTTGTGTTGACTCACGCAGACACTGAGGCAGATCTCCTCTCCAGGAGCCCAGACCCACACAGGTGAGGATAGCTGGGAAGGAGAGCTCGTACCCGGGCAGGCAGCTGTAGCTCACGCTGGTACCCCACTCAAACACGGAGCCCTCCAGGAGCCCGTTGTGGACGGGAGGAGGCGGAGGGCAGGTCACCACTGAGGAGAGAGAGGATGGAAAGATACATTTGGCAACTCTTGATAGGACAATAGAGAAGTTTGTTTTGAAAAATGTTATATATTATTAGTAAAACCAACGCATTTCAGAGAATGCGTTAATCATAGTTTTTTTTTTAGGGTAAATCAATCATTGAGGAGACAGGTAGACAGTTGGGTGGGCAGACTAACTATAACTAGACTACTGTCTAACTATAGGACACAGCAGATCTCTGTAGATTATAGTGTGACCCTATATAATGATGCTAGTTCAGTGGTCCTTGTGTCTAACTATAGGACACAGCAGATCTCTGTAGATTATAGTGTGACCCTATAGAATGATGTTAGTTCAGTGGTCCTTGTGTCTAACTATAGGACACAGCAGATCTCTGTAGATTATAGTGTGACCCCTATAGAATGATGCTAGTTCAGTGGTCCTTGTATCTAACTATAGGACACAGCAGATCTCTGTAGATTATAGTGTGACCCCTATAGAATGATGTTAGTTCAGTGGTCCTTGTGTCTAACTATAGGACACAGCAGATCTCTGTAGATTATAGTGTGACCCTATAGAATGATGTTAGTTCAGTGGTCCTTGTATCTAACTATAGGACACAGCAGATGTCTGTAGATTATAGTGTGACCCTATAGAATGATGTTAGTTCAGTGGTCCTTGTATCTAACTATAGGACACAGCAGATGTCTGTAGATTATAGTGTGACCCCTATAGAATGATGTTAGTTCAGTGGTCCTTGTATCTAACTATAGGACAGCAGATCTCTGTAGATTATAGTGTGACCCCTATAGAATGATGCTAGTTCAGTGGTCCTTGTATCTAACTATAGGACACAGCAGATCTCTGTAGATTATAGTGTGACCCCTATAGAATGATGTTAGTTCAGTGGTCCTTGTATCTAACTATAGGACACAGCAGATCTCTGTAGATTATAGTGTGACCCCTATAGAATGATGCTAGTTCAGTGGTCCTTGTATCTAACTATAGGACACAGCAGATCTCTGTAGATTATAGTGTGTGTGTGAGAGCATTTATCTGACTAGGAATTACTGTTGTGAGAGAATGCTTAGATCCCAAATGGCACCCTATTCCCTAAAGAGTGCACTACTTTAGACCAGAGCCCTATGGCACCCTATTCCCTATGTAGTGCACTACTTTAGACCAGAGGCCTATGGCACACTATTCCCTATATAGTGCACTACTTTAGACCAGAGCCCTATGGGGAAGAAGAAAGCATTATAGACGTCTATATAGGTCTGTTAGTACAGGACTAGTAAAGGTCTGTTAATACAGGACTAGTAAAGGTCTGTTAATACAGGACTAGTAAAGGTCTGTTAATACAGGACTAGTAAAGGTCTGTTAATACAGGGCTAGTAAAGGTCTGTTAGTACAGGACTAGTAAAGGTCTGTTAGTACAGGACTAGTAAAGGTCTGTTAATACAGGACTAGTAAAGGTCTGTTAATACAGGACTAGTAAATGTCTGTTAGTACAGGACTAGTAAAGGTCTGTTAATTCAGGGCTAGTAAAGGTCTGTTAGTACAGGACTAGTAAAGGTCTGTTAATACAGGACTAGTAAAGGTCTGTTAATACAGGACTAGTAAAGGTCTGTTAGTACAGGACTAGTAAAGGTCTGTTAATACAGGACTAGTAAAGGTCTGTTAGTACAGGACTAGTAAAGGTATGTTAATACAGGACTAGTAAAGGTCTGTTAATACAGGACTAGTAAAGGTCTGTTAATACAGGACTAGTAAAGGTCTGTTAGTACAGGACTAGTAAAGGTATGTTAATACAGGACTAGTAAAGGTATGTTAATACAGGACTAGTAAAGGACTGTTAATACAGGACTAGTAAAGGTCTGTTAATACAGGACTAGTAAAGGTCTGTTAATACAGGACTAGTAAAGGTCCTCTAATACAGGACTAGTAAAGGTCTGTTAATACAGGACTAGTAAAGGTCTGTTAATACAGGACTAGTAAAGGTCTGTTAATACAGGACTAGTAAAGGTCCTCTAATACAGGACTAGTAAAGGTCCTCTAATACAGGACTAGTAAAGGTCTGTTAATACAGGACTAGTAAAGGTCTGTTAGTACAGGACTAGTAAAGGTCCTCTAATACAGGACTAGTAAAGGTCTGTTAGTACAGGACTAGTAAAGGTCTGTTAATACAGGACTAGTAAAGGTCTGTTAATACAGGACTAGTAAAGGTCTGTTAATACAGGACTAGTAAAGGTCTGTTAATACAGGACTAGTAAAGGTCTGTTAGTACAGGACTAGTAAAGGTCTGTTAGTACAGGACTAGTAAAGGTCTGTTAATACAGGACTAGTAAAGGTCTGTTAATACAGGACTAGTAAAGGTCTGTTAGTACAGGACTAGTAAAGGTCTGTTAATACAGGACTAGTAAAGGTCTGTTAGTACAGGACTAGTAAAGGTCTGTTAATACAGGACTAGTAAAGGTCCTCTAATACAGGACTAGTAAAGGTCTGTTAATACAGGACTAGTAAAGGTCTGTTAGTACAGGACTAGTAAAGGTCTGTTAGTACAGGACTAGTAATACATGACTAGTAAAGGTCTGTTAATACAGGACTAGTAAAGGTCTGTTAGTACAGGACTAGTAAAGGTCTGTTAGTACAGGACTAGTAAAGGTCTGTTAGTACAGGACTAGTAATACATGACTAGTAAAGGTCTGTTAATACAGGACTAGTAAAGGTCTGTTAGTACAGGACTAGTAAAGGTCTGTTAGTACAGGACTAGTAAAGGTCTGTTAATACAGGACTAGTAAAGGTCTGTTAATACAAGACTAGTAAAGGTCTGTTAGTACAGGACTAGTAAATGTATGTTAATACAGGACTAGTAAAGGTCTGTTAATACAGGACTAGTAAAGGTCTGTTAATACAGGACTAGTAAAGGTCTGTTAATACAGGACTAGTAAAGGTCTGTTAGTACAGGACTAGTAAAGGTCTGTTAATACAGGACTAGTAAAGGTCTGTTAATACAGGACTAGTAAAGGTCTGTTAGTACAGGACTAGTAAAGGTCTGTTAATACAGGACTAGTAAAGGTCTGGTAATACAGGACTAGTAAAGGTCTGTTAGTACAGGACTAGTAAAGGTCTGTTAATACATGACTAGTAAAGGTCTGTTAATACAGGACTAGTAAAGGTATATTAATACAGGACTAGTAAAGGTCTGTTAATACAGGACTAGTAAAGGTCTGTTAATACAGGACTAGTAAAGGTCTGTTAATACAGGACTAGTAAAGGTCTGTTAATACAGGACTAGTAAAGGTCTGTTAATACAAGACTAGTAAATGTCTGTTAGTACAGGACTAGTAAATGTATGTTAATACAGGACTAGTAAAGGTCTGTTAATACAGGACTAGTAAAGGTCTGTTAATACAGGACTAGTAAAGGTCTGTTAATACAGGACTAGTAAAGGTCTGTTAATACAGGACTAGTAAAGGTATGTTAGTACAGGACTAGTAAAGGTCTGCTTGTACAGGACTAGTAAAGGTCTGTTAATACAGGACTAGTAAAGGTCTGTTAGTACAGGACTAGTAAAGGTCTGTTAATACAGGACTAGTAAAGGTCTGTTAGTACAGGACTAGTAAAGGTCTGTTAGTACAGGACTAGTAAAGGTCTGTTAGTACAGGACTAGTAAAGGTCTGTTAGTACAGGACTAGTAAAGGTCTGTTAGTAAAGGACTAGTAAAGGTATGTTAATGCAGGACTAGTAAAGGTCTGTTAATACAGGACTAGTAAAGGTCTGTTAATACAGGACTAGTAAAGGTCTGTTAATACAGGACTAGTTAATACAGGACTAGTTAATACAGGACCAGTTAATACAGGACTAGTTAATACAGGACTAGTTAGTACAGGACTAGTTAATACAGCACTAGCACTACTTTTGTAATTGTTTGGGTTATACATTTTTCAAGCCCCTAAACCCTGTACTTGAACGGTTGGTTAGGTTCTTTGTTCCTTATAATAAATCCTTAAGATTTCTTTATGCATCTAGCGTGTAGCTCCTGAATGAGGGGGAGCTGCCAATAATTTTGACCCCTAAATTTATGAGAGAGAAAAAATAAAGTATTGTTTTATTTTACAAAATATCTTTCTCTGAACAATTGTATTAGTATAAAATAATATAAGTCCATAATAATAATAAAACCGTAGCATTCACATACAGCTCTGTATTGGAATGATTTATTTCATAGTCTTAATCAAAAGTGTCAATAGATTTCAGACCTCCGTAACTCTACACGACGTCCCAAGCTGCTCAGAAAACTTCATTTATTAAAAAAAAGAAAATCAATAACGGTTTTATGTCCGTTAGACCGGTAATGAGTAAATAAACAGTCCGACAACAGTCCGACAACAGTCCGACAACAGTCCGACAACAGTCCGACAACAGTCCAACAACAGTCCAACAACAGTCCAACAACAGTCAACAACAGTTCAACAACAGTCCAACAACAGTCCAACAACAGTCCGACAACAGTCAACAACAGTCCGACAGCAGTCAACAACAGTCCGACAACAGTCCGACAACAGTCCGACAACAGTCCAACAACAGTCAACAACAGTTCAACAACAGTCAACAACAGTTCAACAACAGTCC
>NW_027037234.1:0-18250 GCF_034236695.1 Oncorhynchus nerka
TCAATGTGGTGAGATCTCACAACCATAAAGTCTCAATATGGTGAGATCTCACCACCATAAAGTCTCAATATGGTGAGATCTCACAACAATAATGTCTCAATATGGTGAGATCTCACCACCATAAAGGACAATATGGTGAGATCTCACCACCATAAAGGACAATATGGTGAGATCTCACCACCATAAAGTCTCAATATGGTGAGATCTCACCACCATAAAGGACAATATGGTGAGATCTCACAACCATAAAGTCTCAATATGGTGAGATCTCACCACCATAAAGTCTCAATGTGGTGAGATCTCACCACCATAAAGGACAATATGGTGAGATCTCACACCATAAAGTCTCAATATGGTGAGATCTCACCACCATAAAGTCTCAATGGTGAGATCTCACAACCATGGTGAGATCTTACAACCATAAAGTCTCAATATGGTGAGATCTCACCACCATAAAGTCTCTCAATATGGTGAGATCTCACAACCATAAAGGTCTCAATATGGTGAGATCTCACCACCATAAAGGACAATATGGTGAGATCTCACCACCATAAAGGACAATGTGGTGAGATCTCACCACCATAAAGGACAAATGGTGAGATCTCAATATGGTGAGATCTCACCACCATAAAGTCTCAATATGGTGAGATCTCACCACCATAAAGGACAATATGGTGAGATCTCACAACCACCATAAAAGTCTCAATATGGTGAGATCTCACCACCATAAAGGACAATATGGTGAGATCTCACCACCATAAAGTCTCAATATGGTGAGATCTCACCACCATAAAGTCTCAATATGGTGAGATCTCACCACCATAAAGGACAATATGGTGAGATCTCACCACCATAAAGTCTCAATATGGTGAGATCTCACCACCATAAAGAGTCTCAATGTTCAAGATCTCACCACCATAATTGGGATGTCAAATTTTATTTTCTTCATGGCAGCAATCTTGGTGAGATCTCACAGCCATGAGATCTCATGTAACCATAAAGTCTCAATATGGTGAGATCTCACACCATAAGTCTCAATATGGTGAGATCTCACCACCAGGGCCCAATATGGTGAGATCTCACACCATAAGGGACAATATGGTGAGATCTCACCACCATAAGGTCTCAGATGTGGTGAGATCTCACCACCATAAGGTCTCAATATGTGAGATCTCACCATAAAGGACAATATGGTGAGATCTCACAACCATAAAGGACAATATGGTGAGATCTCACCACCATAAATTTGTTAATGTTACTCAGATCTCACTTCGGCTTTGATGTCTATGGTGAGATCTCACCACCATAAAGTCTCAATAGTGGTGAGATCTCACCACCATAAAGGACAATATGGTGAGATCTCAGCAACCATAAAGGAGTCTCCCCACCTACCATCTCAATATGGTGAGATCTCACCACCATAAAGTCACAATATGGTGAGATCTCATGTCCACCATAAAGGTCAATATGGTGAGATCTACCCACCATCAAGTCTCATTTTTATGGTAATCTGGGATGTCAAAGCGTCTTATTTTACTTTTGATGGCATGAGATCTCACCACCATAATGGTCTCAATACCATTCAGGTGATGCCCAGATCTCACCACCATTTAAAGTCTCAGCGTGGTGAGATCTGTACCACCATAAAGGACAATATGGTGAGATCTCAGATAAAGGACCATTTAATTTGTGTCCATGGTGAGATCTCACCATTTTATAAAGGTCTCAATACCATTTAGATCTCATAGGGCCCAGGTCCCCTCAAAGCCTACCATTTACTATGTCCATACCCAGGTGACAGGGCTGCAGTTGTGACCATGTTGTAAAGTCTCAGTGGGGCGTATGGTCTGAGAGGCTGTCAGATCCATAGTGGTCCCCTGTGGTGAGTGTCTGTTTCCCAGTTCTGACATCTCTCTCAACCCAGGTCTGTCCTCTCTCCCAATCTGGCATGTCTCTCTCTCTGGCATCTCTCTCTCTCTCTCCTCTCTGGCATCTCTCTCTGGCATCTCTCTCTCTGGAATCCACCTCTCTCTCCTGGTCTCTCTCTCTCTGGCATCTCTCTCTCTCTGGCATCTCTCCCTCTGGATCTCAGGTCTCATCAGGGCCCAATTCATGTCAATTCCAGGTTGTCAGGGCCCAGGTCTGCTCAACATTGCCAAGCAAGTGAGGTAGATAGGATATATTGAAATGACAGTAAACATCACCTACAGAAGTTTCAAAAGAATAAAGACATTACTGTCATATTATGGCCCAGTGTTTCTGTACAAATGGTAAAGGGCACAAGATAAAATAAAGGACCCAGGGGTTGTCAGGGCCCAGGTCTCACAGGGCCCTTTTCTCGTGACAGGGCCCAGGTCTGACAGGAATTTCACCCAGGTAGGGCCCAGTTTTCAGGGCCTAAGGTCTGACAGGGCCCAGGTCTGAGGGAAATACCCAGGTCTGGCAGGAGGTTAGGAACAGCTCAGTTTCCACTCATTTTGCAGGGCCAGGTCTTGAGGCCCAGGTCTGTTTTTTCTTAGGTCTGGCATCTATCTCTCTCTCTGGGCCCAGGTCATCTATCTCTCTCTCTCTCTCCCAGGCATCTCTCTGGCCCTCTCTCTGTCTAGGGCCTCAGTTCCTGTCATTGGTAATACCAGGTCTGTACAGGGCCCATTTCTGTACAGGACCCAGATCTGAAGGACCAGGTCTGTCATGGCCCAGGTCTGACAGGGCCCAGATCTGACAGGACCCATGGGTCCATCTGCAGTCAGGGCCCATCTCTGAGACCACTGACTTGTAGTTGATTCTGTCATAGTTTATTATTTTGAACCTTTATTTCTGCAAGTCAGGGCCCAAATCTGACAGGGCCCAGGTCTAAACAGGTTTGTTCAGGGCCCAGAACGATCTAATTGTCAGCCGGGGTTTGTATGTCCATACCCAGTTACTAGTTCTGAACCATTTACTACCCTGTCCTTCCATCTGGTATTAGTTTACATTTACACATGTCATGCCAGTCCTTCCATCTGATGCCTACATTTTGATTACTAGGTGTCCATTGTCTGGTATTGATGCCCATGGTTGACGTATAGGTGCCTACATTTGGTATTGACTGTGAATACCAACATACATGTTGTTGATTACACATGTTATAGGGTGTTTTTGTCCCCTATATCAACTACGTTTTATTAAGTCCTAGGACCATTTACTCAAAATGTCCATACCTCAGCTTCCCAGAGACCAACTCCCGACCTATCCACTTCCTCATTTAGTATGATACCATTCTATTTACCTGGTATCACTCCCCTGATGTCCTAGATGTGTACCACCTGGTATCACCATTTATGTTCTAGATTTACCTGGTATCACTCCATACCCACCTGGTATCACTCATACTGATGTTCTACCATTTACCACCTGGTATCACCATACCGATGTTCTAGATGTGTACCACCTGGTAGCACTACCATTTACTATGTCCATACACTCCCCCATGTTACTATGGCATACCACCTGTTATCACTCATACCAAGCTCTCTACCACCTTTATCACTGTACATACTCAGATATCCACCTGGAAGCCTACCATTTACTATGATACATACCCACTCGTCCCCTCAAGATGCCTACCATTTACTATGCCATACCCAGCGCACCACCTGGTATCACTCAGCCGACTCATTTACTATGTCACCATACCCAGCGTCTAGATATGAAGCCTACCATTTACTATGTACATGGTATCCAGCGTCCCTCTAGAAGCACCACCTACCATTTACTATGTACATGGTATCACTCATACCGATGCTCTAGATATGTACTACCTACAATCTTAGAAAAAACGGTTCCAAAAGGGTTCTCCTGCTGTCCCCATAGGAGAACCCTTTTTGGTTGCAGGTCGAGGGTTCCAGGTCGAACCTGGAACCAAAAGGGTTCTCTCTGGAACCAAAAAGGATTCTTCAAAGGTTTATCATATGGGGACACCCGAAGAACCCTTTTAGGTTCTAGATACCATTTACTATGTCCATCACCCAGCGGTTCTAGGATTGGAAGTGTTCTGTGTTTGAACATACCCAGATAGCAATCATGGGACAGGTTTACCATTTTCTATGTCGCAACTGCAATGGGTTCTAGGTTTGGTCATTTAAGTGATTTGGGTTCTAGGTTTGCGGGAACATGGACCCAGCGTCCTCCTGAAGCCTACCATTTGGTCCGCCAGAAAGATACCCAGCGTCAGCCTCAAGTGAGCCTGCCTTTACTGGCCAATGTCTGTCTAACAGCTGGCAATCTTCCTCTCTCACACTGATTCTCATTCACTCTGTCTCCTCCAGGTTTTAACATGGACATAGACACATCAAGATCACGTCAGAAGCCTACCATTTAGGGTTAATGTACATAGCCAGCTCTCTCTCGAAGCTCTGTTTACCCTCCTTTACTATGTACCATACTCATCTCTCTCCCTCTTATCTCTCTGTCTACCTACCCTCCTCATTTCCTCATCTCTCATACCCTCCTCATCTCTCTCTCCCTACCATCTCTCTGGCTACCCTCCTCATCTCTCTCCCTCATCTCTCTCTGTCCCCTCCTCATCTCTCTCCCTCTTCCTCCCATCTCTCTGTCTACCCTCCTCATCTCTCTCTGTCTAGCTCCTCATCTCTGTCTACCCTCGTCATCTTCTCCCTCTTCCTCCTATCTCTCTCTACCCTCCTCGTCTCTCTCCCTCTTCCTCCCATCTCTCTGTCTACCCTCCTCATCTCTCTGTCTACCCTCCTCGTCTCTCTGTCTACCCTCCTCGTCTCTCTCCCTCTTCCTCCCATCTCTCTGTCTACCCTCCTCATCTCTCTCCCTCTTCCTCCCATCTCTCTGTCTACCCTCCTCGTCTCTCTCACTCTACCTCTCATCTCTCTGTCTACCCTCATCTCTCTCTCCCTCTTCCTCCCATCTCTCTGTCTACCTTCCTCATCTCTCTTCCTCCCATCTCTCTGTCTACCCTCCTCGTCTCTCTCCCTCTGTCTACCCTCCTCGTCACTCTCCCTCCCATCTGCCTGTCTACCCTCCTCGTCTCTCTCCCTCTTCCTCCCATCTCTCAGTCTACCCCCCTCATCTCTCTCCCTCTTATCTCTCTGTCTACCCCCCTCATCTCTCTCCCTCTTCCTCCCATCTCTCTGTCTACCCTCATCTCTCTCTCCCTCTTCCTCTCAACTCTGTCTACCCTCCTCATCTTTCAGTCTACCCTCATCTCTCTCTCCCTCTTCCTCTCATCTCTGTCTACCCTCCTCATCTCTCTGTTTACCCTCATCTCTCTCTCCCTCTTCCTCTCATCTCTGTCTACCCTCCTCATCTCTCTGTCTACCCTCCTCATCTCTCTGTTTACCCTCCTCGTTTCTCTCCCTCCCATCTCTCAGTCCTACCCTCCTCGTTTCTCTCCCTCTCATCTCTTAGTCTACCCTCCTCGTTTCTCTCCCTCTCATCTCTTAGTCTACCCTCCTCGTTTCTCTCCCTCTCATCTCTTAGTCTACCCTCCTCGTTTCTCTCCCTCTCATCTCTTAGTCTACCCTCCTCGTTTCTCTCCCTCTCATCTCTTAGTCTACCCTCCTCGTTTTTCCCTCTCATCTCTTAGTCTACCCTCCTCGTTTCTCTCCCTCTCATCTCTTAGTCTACCCTCCTCATTTCTCTCCCTCTCATCTCTTAGTCTACCCTCCTCGTTTCTCTCCCTCTCATCTCTTAGTCTACCCTCCTCGTTTCTCTCCCTCTCATCTCTTAGTCTACCCTCCTCGTTTCTCTCCCTCTTATCTCTCAGTCTACCCTCCTCATCTTCTCCTCTTATCTCTGAAGTCCTTCTCATCTCTTCCTTCCTCCCATCATTTTGCCCTCATCTCTCTCTCCTCTTCCTCTCAACTCTGTCTACTCCTCCTCATCTTTCAGTCTACCCTCATGTCTCTCCCTCTTCCTCTCATCTCTGTCTACCCTCCTCATCTCTCTGTTTACCCTCTCTCTCTCTCTCCTCTCTTCCTCTCATCTCTGTCTACCCTCCTCATCTCTCTGTTTACCCTCCTCGTTTCTCTCCCTCCCATCTCTCAGTCCTACCCTCCTCGTTTCTCTCCCTCTCATCTCTTAGTCTACCCTCCTCGTTTCTCTCCCTCTCATCTCTTAGTCTACCCTCCTCATCTCTCTCCCTCTTATCTCTCTGTCTACCCTCCTCATCTCTCTCCCTCTTATCTCTCTGTCTACCCTCCTCGTTTCTCTCCCTCTTATCTCTCTGTCTACCCTCCTCGTCTCTCTCCCTCCCATCTGCCTGTCTACCCTCCTCGTCTCTCTCCCTCTTCCTCCCATCTCTCTGTCTACCCTCCTCATCTCTCTCCCTCTTATCCTCTGTCTACCCTCCTCGTTTCTCTCCCTCTTATCTCTCTGTCTACCCTCCTCGTCTCTCTCCCTCTTATCTCTCTGTCTACCCTCCTCATCTCTCTCCCTCTTATCTCTCTGTCTACCCTCCTCGTCTCTCTCCCTCTTCCTCCCATCTCTCTGTCTACCTCCTCGTCTCTCTCCCTCTTCCTCCATCTCTCTGTCTACCCTCCTCGTCTCTCTCCCTCTTATTCTGTCACCCTCCAACGTCTCTCTCCCTCTTATCTCTCTGTCTACCCCTCCTCATCTCTCTCCCTCTTATCTCTCTGTCTACCTCCTCGTCTTCTCCCTCTTCCTCCCATCTCTCTGTCTACCCTCCTCATCTCTCTCCCTCTGAAATACCTCCTCATGTTTCTCTCCCTCTTATCTCTCTGTCACCCTCCTGTCTCTCTCCCTCTTATCTCTCTGTCTACCCTCCTCGTCTCTCTCCCTCTTCCTCCCATCTCTCTGTCTACCCTCCTCGTCTCTCTCCCTCTCATCTCTCAGTCTACCCTCCTCGTTTCTCTCCCTCTTATCTCTTTGTCTACCCTCCTCGTCTCTCCCTATCTGACCCTCCTTGTCTCAACCTCTTATCTCTCTGATCTACCCTCATATCTCTCTGTCTACCCTCCTCATCTCTCTCCCTCTTATCTCTCTGTCTACCCTCCTTATCTCTCTGTCTACCCTACCAACTCTCCCTCTTATCTCTCTGTCTACCCTCCTGTCTCTCTCCCTCTTATCTCTCTGTCTACCCTCCTCGTCTCTCTCCCTCTCATCTCTCCAGTACCCTCCTTGATCTCTCTCCCTCATCTCTCTGTCTACCTCCATGTTATAGGTGTCTCTCTCCCTCTTATCTCTCTGTCTACCCTCCTGTTTCTCTCCCTCTTATCTCTCAGTCTACCCTCCTGTTCTCTCCCTCTTATCTCTCTGTCTACCCTCCTCGTCTCTCTCCCTCTTATCTCTTGATAGTCTCTCTCCCTCAACCTCCCATCTCTCTGTCTACCCTCCTGATTACCATGTTATCTCTCTGTCCCTCCTCGTCTCTCTCCCTCTTATCTCTCTGATAGAAATCGTCTCTCTCCATCCTCCCATCTCTCTGTCTACCCTCCTATCTCTCTCCCTCATCTCTCTGTCTAACCTCCTCGTCTCTCCCTCTTATCTCTCTGTCTAACCTCCTCGTCTCTTCCCTCTTATCTGTCTAACCTCCTCGTCTCTCTCCCTCTTATCTCTCTGTCTAATGTCTCTCTCCTCTTATCTCTCTGTCTAACCTCCTCGTCTCTATCCCTCTTATCTCTCTGTCTAACCTCCTCGTCTCTCTCCCTCTTATCTTCTGTCTACCCTCCTCGTCTCTCCTCTAACGATCTCTCTGTCTAACCTCCTCGTCTCTCTCCCTCTTATCTCTCTGTCTAATGTCTCTCTCCTCTTATCTCTCTGTCTAACCTCCTGGTCTCTCCCTCTTATACCTCTGTTCTAACCTCCTGTCTCTCTCCCTCTTATCTCTCTGTATCACTCCTCGATCCCTCTTAGTCTAATCCTCGTCTCTCTCCCTCTTATCTCTCTGTCTAACCTCCTCGATCTCTCCCTCTTATCTCTGGGTCTAACCTCCTCGTTCTCTCCCTCTTATCTCTCTGTCTACCCTCCTAGATCTCTCTACCACCTGGTCTCTGTCACCCTCCTCGTCTCTCTCCCTCTTATCTCTCTGTCTACCCTCCTCGTCTCTCTCCCTCTTATCTCTCTGTCTAACCTCCTCGTCTCTCTCCCTCTTATCTCTCTGTACCCTCCTGTCTCTCTCCCTCTTATCTCTCTGTCTATGTCCTCGTCTCTCTCCCTCTTATCTCTCAGTCTACCCTCCTCGTCTCTCTCCCTAGATCTCTCTGTCTACCTCCTCGTCTCTCTCCCTCTTATCTCTCTGACCCTCCTCGTCTCTCTCCCTCTTATCTCTCTGTCTACCTCCTCGTCTCTCTCCTCTTATCTCTCTGTCTACCCTCCTCGTCTCTCTCCCTCTTATCTCTGTACCCTCCAGGTCTCTCTCCCTCTTATCTCTCTGTCTAACCTCCTCCTCGTCTCTCTCCTCTTATCTCTCAGTCTACCCCTCCTCGTCTCTCTCCCTCTTATCTCTCTGTCTACCCTCCTCATCTCTCTCCCTCTTATCTCTCTGTCTACCCTCCTTATCTCTCTGTCTACCCTCCTCGTCTCTCTCCCTCTTATCTCTCTGTCTACCCTCCTCGTCTCTCTCCCTCTTATCTCTCTGTCTAACCTCCTCGTCTCTCTCCCTCTTATCTCTCAGTCTACCCTCCTCGTCTCTCTCCCTCTTATCTCTCTGTCTACCCTCCTCGTCTCTCTCCCTCTTATCTCTCTGTCTACCCTCCTCGTCTCTCTCCCTCTTATCTCTCTGTCTACCCTCCTCGTCTCTCTCCCTCTTATCTCTCTGTCTACCCTCCTCGTCTCTCTCCCTCTTATCTCTCTGTCTACCCTCCTCGTCTCTCTCCCTCTTATCTCTCTGTCTACCCTCCTCGTCTCTCTCCCTCTTATCTCTCTGTCTACCCTCCTCGTCTCTCTCCCTCTTATCTCTCAGTCTACCCTCCTCGTCTCTCTCCCTCTTATCTCTCTGTCTACCCTCCTCGTTTCTCTCCCAGTCTACCCTCCTCGTCTCTCTCCCTCTTATCTCTCTGTCTACCCTCCTCGTTTCTCTCCCAGTCTAACCTCCTCGTCTCTCTCCCTCTTATCTCTCTGTCTACCCTCCTCGTCTCTCTCCCTCTTATCTCTCTGTCTACCCTCCTCGTCTCTCTCCCTCTTATCTCTCTGTCTACCCTCCTCGTCTCTCTCCCTCTTATCTCTCTGTCTACCCTCCTCGTCTCTCTCCCTCTTATCTCTCTGTCTACCCTCCTCATCTCTCTCCCTCTTATCTCTCTGTCTACCCTCCTCTCTCTCTCCCCTCTTATCTCTCTCTCCCTCTCTCCTCCCATCTCTCTGTCTACCCTCCTCGTCTCTCTCCCTCATCTCTCTGTCTACCTCTCCATCTCTCTCCCTCTTATCTCTCTGTCTACCCTCTCGTCTCTCTCCTCTTATCTCTCTGTCTACCCTCCTCGTCTCTCTCCCTCTTATCTCTCAGTCTACCCTCCTCTCTCTCCCTCTTATCTCTCTGTCTATCTCTCTGTCTACCCTCCTCGTCTCTCTCCAGTCTCTCTGTCTACCCTCATCGTTTCTCTCCCAGTCTCCCTCCTCATCTCTCTCCCTCTTATCTCTCTGTCTACCCTCCTCTTCTCCCTCTTATCTCTCTGTCTACCCTCCTCGTCTCTCTCCCTCTTATCTCTCTGTCTACCCTCCTCGTCTCTCTCCCTCTTATCTCTCCATCTCTCCTGTCTCTCTCCCTCTTATCTCTCAGTCTACCCTCCTCGTCTCTCTCCCTCTTATCTCTCTGTCTACCCTCCTCGTTTCTCTCCATCTCTACCCTCCTCGTCTCTCTCCCTCTTATCTCTCTGTCTACCCTCCTCGTTTCTCTCCAGTCTACCCTCCTCGTCTCTCTCCCTCTTATCTCTCTGTCTACCCTCCTCGTCTCTCTCCCTCTTATCTCTACCTCCTAGTCTCTCTACCCTTATCTCTCTGTCTACCCTCCTCGTCTCTCTCCTCTTATCTCTCTGTCTACCCTCCCTCGTCTCTCTCCCTCTTATCTCTCTGTCTACCCTCCTCGTCTCTCTCCTCTTATCTCTCTGTCTACCCTCCTCGTCTCTCTCCCTCTTATCTCTCTGTCTACCCTCCTCGTCTCTCTCCCAGTCTACCCTCCTCGTCTCTCTCCCTCTTATCTCTCTGTCTACCCTCCTCGTCTCTCTCCCTCTTATCTCTCTGTCTACCCTCCTCGTCTCTCTCCCTCTTATCTCTCTGTCTACCCTCCTCGTCTCTCTCCCCTCTATCTCCAGTCTACCCTCCTCGTCTCTCTCCCTCTTATCTCTCTGTCTACCCTCCTCATCTCTCTCCCAGTCTACCCTCCTCGTCTCTCTCCCTCTTATCTCTCTGTCTACCCTCCTCGTTTCTCTCCCAGTCTAACCTCTGTCCTCTCCTCTTATCTCTCTGTCTACCCTCCTCATCTCTCCCTCTTATCTCTCTGTCTACCCTCCTCATCTCTCTCCCTCTTATCTCTCTGTCTACCCTCCTCGTCTCTCTCCCTCTTATCTCTCTGTCTACCCTCCTCGTCTCTCTCCCTCTTATCTCTCTGTCTACCCTCCTCGTCTCTCTCCCTCTTATCTCTCTGTCTACCCTCCTCGTCTCTCTCCCTCTTATCTCTCTGTCTACCCTCCTCGTCTCTCTCCCTCTTATCTCTCTGTCTACCCTCCTCGTCTCTCTCCCTCTTATCTCTCTGTCTACCTCCTCCTCCTCCCAGTCTCCCTCCTCGTCTCTCTCCCTCTTATCTCTCTGTCTACCCTCCTCGTCTCTCTCCCTCTTATCTCTCTGTCTACCCTCCTCGTTCTCTCCTCTTATCTCTCTGTCTACCCTCCTCGTCTCTCTCCCTCTTATCTCTCTGTCTAACCTCCTCGTCTCTCTCCCTCTTATCTCTCTGTCTACCCTCCTCATCTCTCTCCCTCTTATCTCTCTGTCTACCCTCCTCGTCTCTCTCCCTCTTATCTCTCTGTCTACCCTCCTCGTCTCTCTCCCTCTTATCTCTCTGTCTACCCTCCTCGTCTCTCTCCCTCTTATCTCTCTGTCTACCCTCCTCGTCTCTCTCCCTCTTATCTCTCTGTCTACCCTCCTCGTCTCTCTCCCAGTCTACCCTCCTCGTCTCTCTCCCTCTTATCTCTCTGTCTACCCTCCTCGTCTCTCTCCCTCTTATCTCTCTGTCTACCCTCCTCGTCTCTCTCCCTCTTATCTCTCTGTCTACCCTCCTCGTCTCTCTCCCTCTTATCTCTCTGTCTACCCTCCTCGTCTCTCTCCCTCTTATCTCTCTGTCTACCCTCCTCGTCTCTCTCCCTCTTATCTCTCTGTCTAACCTCCTCGTCTCTCTCCCTCTTATCTCTCTGTCTACCCTCCTCGTCTCTCCCTCTTATCTCTCTCTCCCTCCTCGTCTCTCTCCCTCTTATCTCTCTGTCTACCCTCCTCGTCTCTCTCCCTCTTATCTCTCTGTCTACCCTCCTCGTCTCTCTCCCTCTTATCTCTCTGTCTAACCTCCTCGTCTCTCTCCCTCTTATCTCTCTGTCTACCCTCCTCATCTCTCTCCCTCTTATCTCTCTGTCTACCCTCCTCGTCTCTCTCCCTCTTATCTCTCTGTCTACCCTCCTCGTCTCTCTCCCTCTTATCTCTCTGTCTACCCTCCTCGTCTCTCTCTCCTCTTATCTCTCTGTCTACCCTCCTCGTCTCTCTCCCTCTTATCTCTCTGTCTACCCTCCTCGTCTCTCTCCCTCTTATCTCTCTGTCTAACCTCCTCGTCTCTCTCCCTCTTATCTCTCTGTCTACCCTCCTCGTCTCTCTCCCTCTTATCTCTCTGTCTACCCTCCTCGTCTCTCTCCCTCTTATCTCTCTGTCTACCCCTCCTCGTCTCTCTCCCTCTTATCTCTCTGTCTACCCTCCTCGTCTCTCTCCCTCTTATCTCTCTGTCTAACCTCCTCGTCTCTCTCCCTCTTATCTCTCTGTCTACCCTCCTCGTCTCTCTCCCTCTTATCTCTCTGTCTACCCTCCTCGTCTCTCTCCTCTTATCTCTCTGTCTACCCTCCTCGTCTCTCTCCCTCTTATCTCTCTGTCTACCCTCCTCGTCTCTCTCCCTCTTATCTCTCTGTCTAACCTCCTCGTCTCTCTCCCTCTTATCTCTCTGTCTACCCTCCTCTCTCTCTCCCTCTTATCTCTCTGTCCTCCTCCTCGTCTCTCTCCCTCTTATCTCTCTGTCTACCCTCCTCGTCTCTCTCCCTCTTATCTCTCTGTCTACCCTCCTCGTCTCTCTCCCTCTTATCTCTCTGTCTACCCTCCTCGTCTCTCTCCCTCTTATCTCTCTGTCTACCCTCCTCGTCTCTCTCCCTCTTATCTCTCTGTCTACCCTCCTCGTCTCTCTCCCTCTTATCTCTCTGTCTACCCTCCTCGTCTCTCTCCCTCTTATCTCTCTGTCTACCCTCCTCGTCTCTCTCCCTCTTATCTCTCTGTCTACCCTCCTCGTCTCTCTCCCTCTACCTTTCATCCCTTTTTCTTGTAAATGTAAACATGTTTAACTTTTTTTTTTGTAAAGCACTTTGTATCTTCATCTCTCTCTCTCCCCTCCCCCATCTCCCCCTCTCTCTCTCCTCCCCATCTCTCTCTCTCTCCCTCTCTCTCTCCCTCCCCTCTCTCTCCCTCCCTCTCTCTCTCCCCTCCCCCATCTCTCTCCCCTCCCCTCTCTCTCTCCCTCCCCTCTCTCTCTCCCCCTCTCTCTCCCTCCCCATCTCTCTCTCCCCTCCCCTCTCTCTCTCCCTCCCTCTCTCTCTCCTCCCCTCTCTCTCCCTCCCCATCTCTCTCTCCCTCCCCTCTCTCTCTCTCCTCCCCTCTCTCTCTCCCCTCTCTCTCTCTCCCTCCTCTCTCTCTCTCCCTCCCCCTCTCTCCCTCCCCTCTCTCTCTCCCCTATCTCTCTCTCCCTCCCCCATCTCCCCCTCTCTCTCTCCCCTCCCCCATCTCCCCCTCTCTCTCCCCTCCCCATCTCCCCTCCTCTCTCTCTCCCCTTCCCTATCTCTCTCTCCCCCCATCTCCCCCTCTCTCCCCTCTCCCCTCCCCTCTCTCCCCTTCCCCTATCTCTCTCTCCCCTCATCTCCCCTCTCTCTCTCCCCCATCTCCCCTCCCTCCTCTCTCTCCCTTCCCTATATCTCTCTCCCCTCTCCCCCTCCCTCCTCTCCCCCTATCTCTCTCCCCCTCTCCCCTCCCCTCTCTCTCTCTCTCTCCCCTATCTCTCTCTCCCCATCTCCCCCCTCTCTCCCTCCCCATCTCCCTCCTCTCTCTCTCTCTCCTTCCCTATCTCTCTCTCCCCCCATCTCCCCCCTATCTCTTTCTCTCTCCCTCATCTCTCTGTTAGGAGATGGTTCAGTTCTACCAGCAACATTCATTGAAGGAGTATTTTAAGGATGTGGACACCACCCTCCAGACCCCCTTCAATCAGCCTGAACAGAGTGATACACCCTTCAACACACCCTCCCCAGGTACACAAACCACCCTCCAGACCCCCTTCAACCAGCCTGAACAGAGTGATACACCCTTCAACACACCCTCCCCAGGTACACAAACACACACCACCCTCCAGACCCCCTTCAACCAGCCTGAACAGAGTGATACACCCTTCAACACACCCTCCCCAGGTACACAAACACACACCACCCTCCAGACCCCCTTCAACCAGCCTGAACAGAGTGATACACCCTTCAACACACCCTCCCCAGGTACACAAACACACACCACCCTCCAGACCCCCTTCAACCAGCCTGAACAGAGTGATACACCCTTCAACACACCCTCCCCAGGTACACACACACACACACACACACACACACACACTCTCAAGACTTCCTACAAACCTGAACTTATATCCTTCCATAACCTCAAATATAAGTACTCTCAAATACTGTTTGTTTCAACACACACACACCCACGCTCACCTCTCTCCCTCTCTCCTCCAGGTGGCAGTATGCGTTCGTTCGGCACAGCGAGGGCCAGGTATGACTTCTCAGCCAGAGACCGTACAGAGCTGTCTCTGAGAGAAGGAGACACAGTCAAGGTCCTGTCTAAGAAAGCTCACAATGGATGGTGGAAAGGAGAGGTCTATGGACGGGTGAGGAGCACACACACCGTCCACACACAGTACACACACACACACACACACACACACACACATACACCGTCCCACACACACACACACACAGTACACACACACCGTCCCACACACAGTACACACACACACACACCGTCCCACACACAGTACACACACACACACACACACACACACACAAGTGTTAAACAAATCAAAATATATTTTAGATTCTTCAAACTAGCCACCCTTTGCCTTGATGACAGTTTGCACACTCTTAGCATTCTCTCAACCAGCTTCACCTGGAATGCTTTTCCAACACACAAATTGTTAAACACTCCTCTCTCTGTCTGTAGGTCGGTCTGTTCCCAGCTAACTATGTAGAAGAGGATTACTCTGAATACTGCTGATGTCGCCTCAGACCTTCACCTGTGTGACTACAGTGTGTCCCAATTCAATCCCTACCCCTTCCCTTGCCCCTAACCAGTGCAGTCAAAAATGTGATTTTACTGTTTTGTTTTTTTCAACAATTTCTCCACACTATGAGGTTGAAATAACACTCTGAAATTGTATAAAATTACGATAATGTCCTTTGAAAACAATGCTTGGAATTTCAGCCTGTTCAGGTGGGATGGAGTTTTTGAGCCCAGAGCATGACATCACAATTTGATCTGATTTTTCTGACCAATGACCAGTCATCTTTTATTTGCATATGTCTCCACCTACTTTGAAGGGGTAAGCAGGGTAGGCTCTAGTGCAGGGATGGGCAACTCCAGTCCCACTGTTTCCCTAGCAAACACAGCTGATTAGACTGGCTGTGTTCTGAACTGAAGAACGTGATCATTGCATTACTGGAGTCAGATGTCTTAGCTGGGGCTGAAGTGTGACACCAATCAGGCCCCCGAGGACTGGAGTTGCCCATCCCTGCTCTAGAGACTAGACAATCCTATCCACCAATCAGAGCTGTGCATGTAAATATATTAAAATTTTTATCAACACACCGACACGATCAGACAGAGCATTCCAGTGGCTGAAGGAGGCTCAGGGAAATAAATGATAAAACATTTATTTGAAGTTATTTTCATGAAGTAAACACAGTGATTTATTAGACATCCAGTGATGATTTAAAATAAAAAAAATAAAAAGACTGTGTGGAGGCGTTAAATGTTTGATCTGCAATATGGTGGAAGCTTTACCACCACCATAGAGAATGATAGAGGCAATATGGTGGAAGCTTTACCACCACCATAGAGAATGATAGAGGCAATATGGTGGACGCTTTACCACCACCATAGAGAATGATAGAGGCAATATGGTGGAAGCTTTACCACCACCATAGAGAATGATAGAGGCAATATGGTGGAAGCTTTACCACCACCATAGAGAATGATAGAGGCAATATGGTGGAAGCTTTACCACCACCATAGAGAATGATAGAGGCAATATGGTGGAAGCTTTACCACCACCATAGAGAATGATAGAGGCAATATGGTGGAAGCTTTACCACCACCATAGAGAATGATAGAGGCAATATGGTGGAAGCTTTACCACCACCATAGAGAATGATAGAGGCAATATGGTGGAAGCTTTACCACCACCATAGAGAATGATAGAGGCAATATGGTGGAAGCTTTACCACCACCATAGAGAATGATAGAGGCAATATGGTGGAAGCTTTACCACCACCATAGAGAATGATAGAGGCAATATGGTGGAAGCTTTACCACCACCATAGAGAATGATAGAGGCAATATGGTGGAAGCTTTACCACCACCATAGAGAATGATAGAGGCAATATGGTGGAAGCTTTACCACCACCATAGAGAATGATAGAGGCAATATGGTGGAAGCTTTACCACCACCATAGAGAATGATAGAGGCAATATGGTGGAAGCTTTACCACCACCATAGAGAATGATAGAGGCAATATGGTGGAAGCTTTACCACCACCATAGAGAATGATAGAGGCAATATGGTGGAAGCTTTACCACCACCATAGAGAATGATAGAGGCAATATGGTGGAAGCTTTACCACCACCATAGAGAATGATAGAGGCAATATGGTGGAAGCTTTACCACCACCATAGAGAATGATAGAGGCAATATGGTGGAAGCTTTACCACCACCATAGAGAATGATAGAGGCAATATGGTGGAAGCTTTACCACCACCATAGAGAATGATAGAGGCAATATGGTGGAAGCTTTACCACCACCATAGAGAATGATAGAGGCAATATGGTGGAAGCTTTACCACCACCATAGAGAATGATAGAGGCAATATGGTAGCTTTACCACCACCATAGAGAATGATAGAGGCAGCTTTACCACCACCATAGAGAATGATAGAGGCAATATGGTGGACGCTTTACCACCACCATAGAGAATGATAGAGGCAAATGGTAGCTTTCACCACCATAGAGAATGATAGAGGCCTCTAGTGGAAAGGTTGTATTAGCACGGGGCAGCACCAGCTTCACCACCTGGGGGTAGTTCCACCATTGGCTGATCCCTACTGGTGACCTTGTTGGGAGTCATGTGCAGCCAAGGGTCATCAGGAGGTATCACCCAATTGTGAAGAAGAAAATGGGACTACTTCAAAATGGCCTCAATGGCACTGCCCATGATGTCACAGACGCCGTAGTGGGACGGATACAATGATACGGCCTCTTTCCATCTCTATGACCCCCACTACACACGGATACAATGATACGGCCTCTTTCCATCTCTATGACCCCCCCACTACACACGGATACAATGATACGGCCTCTTTCCATCTCTATGACCCATGAACTATGTACAATGAGCGAATGCCTTTTTAAAAGCAACACGTCCCTTTGAAAACAGATACGAGTCAGTTATTATAGTGTCTAGATGGACTACAACGTGTACATACGATCATTATAGCTATAAAGTCAGGCTTGTCTAAGACGGAGTGTCACAATTGGTAAATGAAGGTTGTGTTTTGATTTGACAATGCCCCGTTCTCCCACTAACATGGGGTGAACCGCTGCGGTGACAGCTCTCTATCCAATAGCATAGATGGACCTGCCCAGCAGACAGACTTTGTGTACTTAAGACAACACGTCGCAATTTTTGTTTACGAAATACTGCACCAAACACCTTCACGTAAAATTGCACTAAACTAAAACATCCCCAGCAAAAATGTACAAAATACAGATTTGTTTGAGTTGTCTTCAATTAATTCTGAGGAAGTGAAACAGGCTTCCGTGTGTACAGTATCTCATGGGGGACAAACGTCAATAAAACCAAACGCGGAATCGGTCAGGAAACACCTCCAAGACTGAATCTCGTTTTTCAAACGAGCAACAGGGTAAAAAAAAGACACGTGCCATTTGGTGTGTTCAATATTTAAATTCTGTAATGCCGTTGCCCCGAGCAGCAGCGCAGCGGAGACGGAAGTCTTCTCTCTCAGACAATCACACAGAGCAACGGTCACGGTCTCTCCACGGTTACAACGCGGGAGCGAGACAGCAGAGAAGTTGAGCCTCGCGCTTCAACGCTACTAGTTGATGCGGAAATTGACCCACTATGCGGTTTACTTTGTGAATCTTCGCCACATCGCTGAGTCTACCTTTAAAATCGTTGCAGTTAATATTGACCAATATTCAGAGGTTCTGTCCCAAATGGCACAGAACAGAGTCTGGTCTATAGTAGTGCACTATATAGGGAACCTCTTACCTAGACAGAACATAGTCTGGTCTATAGTAGTATACTATATAGGGAACCTCTTACCTAGACAGAACAGAGTCTGGTCTATAGTAGTGCACTATATAGGGAACCTCTTACCTAGACAGAACATAGTCTGGTCTATAGTAGTGCACTATATAGGGAACCTCTTACCTAGACAGAACAGAGTCTGGTCTATAGTAGTGCACTATATAGGGAACCTCTTACCTAGACAGAACATAGTCTGGTCTATAGTAGTGCACTATATAGGGAACCTCTTACCTAGACAGAACATAGTCTGGTCTATAGTAGTGCACTATATAGGGAACCTCTTACCTAGACAGAACAGAGTCTGGTCTATAGTAGTGCACTATATAGGGAACCTCTTACCTAGACAGAACATAGTCTGGTCTATAGTAGTGCACTATATAGGGAACCTCTTACCTAGACAGAACAGAGTC
>NW_027037235.1:0-18262 GCF_034236695.1 Oncorhynchus nerka
TTTTCCTTCATTATATTTCATTCTGTATGTCTCTCTCTCTCTGTACCGCCCTCTGCTCATCCTCTCTCTCTCTGTACCGCCCTCTGCTCATCCTCTCTCTCTCTGTACCGCCTCTGCTCATCCTCTCTCTCTCTCCTGTACCGCCCTCTGCTCATCCCCTCTCTCTCTCTGTACCGCCCTCTGCTCATCCTCTCTCTCTCTCTGTACCGCCCTCTGCTCATCCTCTCTCTCTCTCTGTACCGCCCTCTGCTCATCCTCTCTCTCTCTGTACCGCCCTCTGCTCATCCTCTCTCTCTCCTTTCCTCCCCTTTACCTTCATTATATTTCATTCTGTATGTCTCTCTCTCTCTGTACCGCCCTCTGCTCATCCTCTCTCTCTCCTTTCCTCCCCTTTACCTTCATTATATTTCATTCTGTATGTCTCTCTCTCTCTGTACCGCCCTCTGCTCATCCTCTCTCTCTCCTTTCCTCCCCTTTACCTTCATTATATTTCATTCTGTATGTCTCTCTCTCTCTGTACCGCCCTCTGCTCATCCTCTCTCTCTCTTTCCTCCCTTTACCTTCATTATATTCCTCATTCCTGTATGTCTCTCTCTCTCTGTACCGCCCTCTGCTCATCCTCTCTCTCTGTACCGCCCTCTGCTCATCCTCTCTCTCTGTACCGCCCTCTGCTCATCCTCTCTCTCTCTGTACCGCCCTCTGCTCATCCTCTCTCTCTGTACCGCCCTCTGCTCATCCTCTCTCTCTCTCTGTACCGCCCTCTGCTCATCCTCTCTCTCTCTGTACCACCCTCTGCTCATCCTCTCTCTCTCCCTTCATCCCATTTACCTTCATTATATTTCATTCTGTATGTCTCTCTCTCTCTGTACCGCCCTCTGCTCATCCTCTCTCTCTGTACCGCCCTCTGCTCATCCTCTCTCTCTCTGTACCGCCCTCTGCTCATCCTCTCTCTCTCCTTTCATCCCCTTTACCTTCATTATATTTCATTCTGTATGTCTCTCTCTCTCTGTACCGCCTCTGCTCATCCTCTCTCTCCTTCCTCCCCTTTACCTTCATTATATTTCATTCTGTATGTCTCTCTCTCTGTACTGTTTATCCTCTCTCTTCCTTTCCTCCCTTTACCTTCATTATATTCATTCATATGTCTCTCTCCTCTGTACCGCTTCTCTGCTCATCCCTCTCTCCTTTCCTCCCATTTACCTTCCATTATATTCATTATATGGTCCTTCTCTCTCTCATCCTTCCTTCCTCCCTTTACCTTCATTATATTTCATTATGTATGTCTCTCTTTCTCTGTACCGCCCCTTTTCTGCCATCCTTCTCTCCTTTCATCCCTTTACCTCATTATATTTCATTCTGTATGTCTCTCTCTCTGTACCGCCCTCTGCTCATCCTCTCTCTCTCTCTACCGCCCTCTGCTCATCCCTCTCTACCCTTTCTCTCCTTCCCTAAAAGGAAATGAAGATTCCCCTGACTCTCTCTCATTATATTTCAGACAGCCACCAGGTTAGAGGGAGGAGGATAACAGCCACCAGGTTAGAGAGAGGGGAGGTAGAGGAAAGGGGACAGCCACCAGGTTAGAGAGAGGGAGGATAAAGGGACAGCCACCAGGTTAGAGGGAGGGGAGGATAACAGCCACCAGGTTAGAGAGAGGAGGATAAAGGACAGCCACCAGGTTAGAGAGAGGGGAGGATAAAGGACAGCCACCAGGTTAGAGGGAGGGGAGGATAAAGGACAGCCACCAGGTTAGAGAGGGAGGTTAGGAAGGACAGCCACCAGGTTAGAGAGAGGGGAGGAGGTTAGAAAGGGGACAGCCACCAGGTTAGAGAGGGAGGAGGATAAAGGACAGCCACCAGGTTAGAGAGAGGAGGATAAAGGACAGCCACCAGGTTAGAGGGAGGAGGATAAAGGACAGCCACCAGGTTAGAGAGAGGAGGTTAAAGGACAGCCACCAGGTTAGAGAGAGAGGAGGATAACAGCCACCAGGTTAGAGAGAGGAGGATAAAGGACAGCCACCAGGTTAGAGAGAGGAGGTTAAAGGACAGCCACCAGGTTAGAGAGGGAGGGGAGGATAACAGCCACCAGGTTAGAGGGAGGGGAGGATAACAGCCACCAGGTTAGAGAGAGGGGAGGTTAAAGGGACAGCCACCAGGTTAGAGAGAGGGGAGGATAACAGCCACCAGGTTAGAGGGAGGGGAGGTTAAAGGGACAGCCACCAGGTTAGAGAGAGGGAGGTGAAAGGACAGCCACCAGGTTAGAGAGAGGGAGGTTAAAGGACAGCCACCAGGTTAGAGAGAGGGAGGTTAAAGGGACAGCCACCAGGTTAGAGAGAGGAGGTTAAAGGGACAGCCACCAGGTTAGAGAGAGGGGAGGAAAGGACAGCCACCAGGTTAGAGAGAGGGGAGATAAAGGACAGCCACCAGGTTAGAGAGAGAGGGGAGGTTAAAGGGACAGCCACCAGGTTAGAGAGAGGGGAGGTTAAAGGACAGCCACCAGGTTAGAGAGAGGGGAGGATAAAGGACAGCCACCAGGTTAGAGAGAGGGAGGATAACAGCCACCAGGTTAGAGAGAGGGGAGGATAAAGGGACAGCCACCAGGTTAGAGGGAGGAGGAGGATAAAGGACAGCCACCAGGTTAGAGGGAGGGAGGTTAAAGGGACAGCCACCAGGTTAGGAGGGGAGGTTAAAGGACAGCCACCAGGTTAGAGAGAGAGGGAGGATAAAACAGCCACCAGGTTAGAGAGAGGGGAGGTTAAAGGGACAGCCACCAGGTTAGAGAGAGGAGGATAAAGGACAGCCACCAGGTTAGAGAGAGGGGAGGATAAAGGACAGCCACCAGGTTAGAGGGGAGGTTAGAGGAGGATAACAGCCACCAGGTTAGAGAGAGGAGGTTAAAGGGACAGCCACCAGGTTAGAGAGAGGGAGGTTAAAGGACAGCCACCAGGTTAGAGGAGAGGGGAGGTTAAAGGACAGCCACCAGGTTAGAGAGAGGAGGATAAAGGACAGCCACCAGGTTAGAGAGAGGAGGAGGTTAAAGGACAGCCACCAGGTTAGAGAGAGAGGGGAGGTTAAAGGACAGCCACCAGGTTAGAGAGAGGGGAGGTTAAAGGACAGCCACCAGGTTAGAGAGAGGGAGGATAAAGGGACAGCCACCAGGTTAGAGAGAGGGGAGGAAAGGGACAGCCACCAGGTTAGAGAGAGGAGGTTAAAGGACAGCCACCAGGTTAGAGAGAGGAGGATAAAGGACAGCCACCAGGTTAGAGAGGGAGGATAACAGCCACCAGGTTAGAGAGAGGGGAGGTTAAAGGGACAGCCACCAGGTTAGAGAGAGGGAGGATAACAGCCACCAGGTTAGAGAGAGGGGAGGATAAAGGACAGCCACCAGGTTAGAGGAGGGAGGATAGGACAGCCACCAGGTTAGAGAGAGGGAGGTTAAAGGGACAGCCACCAGGTTAGAGAGAGGAGGATAAAGGGACAGCCACCAGGTTAGAGAGAGGGGAGGGCCACCAGGTTAGAGAGAGGGGAGGTTAAAGGGACAGCCACCAGGTTAGAGAGAGAGGGGAGGATAAAGGACAGCCACCAGGTTAGAGAGAGGGAGGAGGTTAACAGCCACCAGGTTAGAGAGAGGGAGGTTAAAGGACAGCCACCAGGTTAGAGAGAGGGGAGGATAACAGCCACCAGGTTAGAGAGAGGGGAGGTTAAAGGACAGCCACCAGGTTAGAGAGAGGGAGGTTAAAGGGGACAGCCACCAGGTTAGAGAGGGAGGGGAGGTTAGAAGGGACAGCCACCAGGTTAGAGAGAGGGGAGGATAGGACAGCCACCAGGTTAGAGAGAGGGGAGGTTAAAGGACAGCCACCAGGTTAGAGGGAGGGAGGATAGTTAAAGGGACAGCCACCAGGTTAGAGGAGGGGTTAGAGAGGGAGGGAGGAGGAGGATAAAGGACAGCCACCAGGTTAGAGGGAGGGGAGGATAAAGGACAGCCACCAGGTTAGAGAGAGGGAGAGAGAGGGGAGGAGGCCTAAATTTTAAAAGGACAGCCACCAGGTTAGAGAGAGGGGAGGTTAAAGGACAGCCACCAGGTTAGAGGGAGGGGAGGATAACAGCCACCAGGTTAGAGAGGGGAGGTTAAAGGACAGCCACCAGGTTAGAGGAGGAGGGCCACCAGGTTAGAAGGACAGCCACCAGGTTAGAGAGAGGGAGGTTAAAACAGCCACCAGGTTAGAGAGAGGGGAGGCCACCAGGTTAAAGGACAGCCACCAGGTTAGAGAGAGGGGAGGTTAAAGGACAGCCACCAGGTTAGAGAGAGGGGAGGATAACAGCCACCAGGTTAGAGAGAGGGGAGGATAAAGGACAGCCACCAGGTTAGAGGGAGAGGAGGATACAAGTTCACCAGGTTAGAGAGGGAGAGGGAGGTTAAAGGACAGCCACCAGGTTAGAGAGAGGGGATAAAGTAACAGCCACCAGGTTAGAGAGAGGGAGGTTAAAGGACAGCCACCAGGTAGAGAGAGAGGTTAAAGGACAGAGGTTAGAGAGAGGGACAGCCACCAGGTTAGAGAGAGGGAGGATAAAGGACAGCCACCAGGTTAGAGGGAGGGAGGACAGCCACCAGGTTAGGAGAGGAGGTTAAAGGGACAGCCACCAGGTTTAGAGAGAGGAGGATAACAGCCACCAGGTTAGAGAGAGGGGAGGTTAAAGGACAGCCACCAGGTTAGAGAGAGGGGAGGATAACAGCCACCAGGTTAGAGGGAGGGAGATAAAGGGACAGCCACCAGGTTAGAGGGAGGGGAGGATAACAGCCACCAGGTTAGAGTCTTGAGAGGGGATGAACAGCCACCAGGTTAGAGAGAGGGAGGCATAAAGGGACAGCCACCAGGTTAGAGAGAGGGAGGATAATGGGACAGCCACCAGGTTAGAGAGAGGGGAGGATAAAGGGACAGCCACCAGGTTAGAGGGAGGAGGATAACAGCCACCAGGTTAGAGAGGGAGGAGTCTGCCTGGGACAGCCACCAGGTTAGAGAGAGAGGAGGTTAAAGGACAGCCACCAGGTTAGAGGAGAGGGGAGGTTAAAGGACAGCCACCAGGTTAGAGGGAGGGGAGGAAAGGACAGCCACCAGGTTAGAGAGAGGAGGATAAAGGGACAGCCACCAGGTTAGAGAGAGGGAGGTTAAAGGACAGCCACCAGGTTATGAGAGGGGAGGATGACAGCCACCAGGTTGTGAGGAGAGGGAGGATAACAGCCACCAGGTTAGAGAGAGGGGGGTTAAAGGACAGCCACCAGGTTAGAGGGAGGGAGGATAGGGACAGCCACCAGGTTAGAGAGAGGGGAGGTTAAAGGACAGCCACCAGGTTAGAGAGAGAGGGAAAGGGACAGCCACCAGGTTAGAGGAGGGAGGTTAAAGGACAGCCACCAGGTTAGAGCTTGGAGGGAGGATAAAGGGACAGCCACCAGGTTAGAGAGAGGGCCACCAGGTTAGAGAGATTGGAGGAGGATAAACAGCCACCAGGTTAGAGAGAGGAGGAGGAGGACAGCCACCAGGTTAGAGGAGGGGGGATAACAGCCACCAGGTTAGAGAGAGGGGAGGTTAAAGGACAGCCACCAGGTTAGAGAGAGGGGAGGATAAAGGGACAGCCACCAGGTTAGAGAGAGGGAGGTTAAAGGGACAGCCACCAGGTTAGAGAGAGGGAGGTTAAAGGACAGCCACCAGGTTAGAGAGAGGGGGGAGGATAAAGGACAGCCACCAGGTTAGAGAGAGGGAGGTTAACAGCCACCAGGTTAGAGAGAGGGGAGGTTAAAGGGACAGCCACCAGGTTAGAGAGAGGGGGTTAAAGGACAGCCACCAGGTTAGAGGGAGGAGGATAAAGGACAGCCACCAGGTTAGAGAGAGGGGAGATTAAAGGACAGCCACCAGGTTAGAGAGAGGGAGGATAAAGGACAGCCACCAGGTTAGAGAGAGGGGAGGTAAAGGACAGCCACCAGGTTAGAGGGAGGGAGGATAAAGGGGACAGCCACCAGGTTAGGAGAGGGAGGAGGGACAGCCACCAGGTTAGAGGGAGGGGAGGATAAAGGACAGCCACCAGGTTAGAGGGAGGGAGGGGACAGCCACCAGGTTAGAGAGAGGGGAGGATAAAGGACAGCCACCAGGTTAGAGGGAGGAGGATGCAAAGAGGACAGCCACCAGGTTAGAGAGAGGGGAGGATAAAGGGACAGCCACCAGGTTAGAGAGAGGGAGGTTAAAGGACAGCCAACCAGGTTAGAGAGAGGGAGGTTAAAGGGACAGCCACCAGGTTAGAGAGAGGGGAGGATAACAGCCACCAGGTTAGAGAGAGGGAGGTTAAAGGGACAGCCACCAGGTTAGAGGGAGGGGAGGATAACAGCCACCAGGTTAGAGAGAGGGGAGGTTAAAGGGACAGCCACCAGGTTAGAGAGAGGGGAGGATAAAGGGACAGCCACCAGGTTAGAGAGAGGGGAGGATAACAGCCACCAGGTTAGAGAGAGGAGGATAAAGGACAGCCACCAGGTTAGAGAGAGGGAGGATAACAGCCACCAGGTTAGAGAGAGGGAGGTTAAAGGGACAGCCACCAGGTTAGAGAGAGGGGGATAACAGAGGTTAAAGAGGTTATAGGGACAGCCACCAGGTTAGAGGAGGGAGGATAACAGCCACCAGGTTAGAGAGGAGGAGGACAGCCACCAGGTTAGAGAGAGGGGAGGTTAAAGGACAGCCACCAGGTTAGAGAGAGGGGAGGATAAAGGACAGCCACCAGGTTAGAGAGAGGAGGATAAAGGACAGCCACCAGGTTAGAGAGAGGGAGGATAAAGGGACAGCCACCAGGTTAGAGAGAGGGAGGATAAGGGACAGCCACCAGGTTAGAGAGAGGGAGGTTAAAGGGACAGCCACCAGGTTAGAGAGAGGGGAGGATAACAGCCACCAGGTTAGAGAGAGGGGAGGTTAAAGGACAGCCACCAGGTTAGAGAGAGGGAGGTTAAAGGACAGCCACCAGGTTAGAGAGAGGAGGATAACAGCCACCAGGTTAGAGAGAGGGGAGGTTAAAGGGACAGCCACCAGGTTAGAGAGAGGGGAGGATAACAGCCACCAGGTTAGAGAGAGGGGAGGTTAAAGGACAGCCACCAGGTTAGGAGAGGGGAGGTTAACAGCCACCAGGTTAGAGGGAGGTTAAAGGACAGCCACCAGGTTAGAGAGAGGGAGGTTATAGGGACAGCCACCAGGTTAGAGAGAGGGGAGAAAGGGACAGCCACCAGGTTAGAGAGAGGAGGATAAAGGGACAGCCACCAGGTTAGAGAGAGGGGAGGATAAACAGCCACCAGGTTAGAGAGAGGGAGTTTCACCAGGTTAAAGGGACAGCCACCAGGTTAGAGGGAGGGGAGGATAAGGACAGCCACCAGGTTAGAGGGAGGTTAAAGGACAGAGGTTAGAGAAGGAGGACAGCCACCAGGTTAGAGAGAGGGGAGGTTAAAGGGACAGCCACCAGGTTAGAGAGAGGAGGAGGGACAGCCACCAGGTTAGAGGAGGAGGAGGAATCCACCAGGTTAGAGAGAGGGGAGGTTAAAGGACAGCCACCAGGTTAGAGAGAGAGGAGGTTAAAGGACAGCCACCAGGTTAGAGAGAGGGAGGAAAACAGCCACCAGGTTAGAGAGAGGAGGAGGTTAGAGGAGGGGAGGACAGCCACCAGGTTAGAGAGAGGAGGTTAAAGGACAGCCACCAGGTTAGAGGAGGAGGATAACAGCCACCAGGTTAGAGAGAGAGGAGGATAAAGGACAGCCACCAGGTTAGGAGGAGAGGAGGTTAAAGGACAGCCACCAGGTTAGAGAGAGGGGAGGATAAAGGACAGCCACCAGGTTAGAGGGAGGAGGATAACAGCCACCAGGTTAGAGAGAGGGAGGTTAAAGGGACAGCCACCAGGTTAGAGAGAGGGGAGGTTAAAGGACAGCCACCAGGTTAGAGAGAGGGAGGACAGCCACCAGGTTAGAAGAGGGGAGGACAGCCACCAGGTTAGAGAGGAGGTTAAAGGGACAGCCACCAGGTTAGAGAGGAGGGGGATAACAGCCACCAGGTTAGAGAGAGGAGGTTAAAGGGACAGCCACCAGGTTAGAGAGAGAGGAGGATAGGGACAGCCACCAGGTTAGAGAGAGGGGAGGTTAAAGGACAGCCACCAGGTTAGAGAGAGGGGAGGTTAAAGGACAGCCACCAGGTTAGAGAGAGGAGGATAACAGCCACCAGGTTAGAGAGAGGAGGTTAAAGGACAGCCACCAGGTTAGAGGGAGGGAGGATAACAGCCACCAGGTTAGAGGAGGATAAAGGGACAGCCACCAGGTTAGAGAGAGGGGAGGATAACAGCCACCAGGTTAGAGAGAGGAGGGAGGATGCTGGGACAGCCACCAGGTTAGAGAGAGGGAGGTTAAAGGACAGCCACCAGGTTAGAGAGGGGGAGGTTAAAGGACAGCCACCAGGTTAGAGAGAGGGGAGGTTAAAGGACAGCCACCAGGTTAGAGAGAGGGAGGATAAAGGACAGCCACCAGGGAGAGAGGAGGATAAAGGGACAGCCACCAGGTTAGAGAGAGGGAGGATAAAGGACAGCCACCAGGTTAGAGAGAGGGGAGGTTAAAGGACAGCCACCAGGTTAGAGAGAGGGGAGGATAACAGCCACCAGGTTAGAGAGAGGGGAGGTTAGAAGGGGGACAGCCACCAGGTTAGAGAGAGGGGAGGTTAAAGGACAGCCACCAGGTTAGAGAGAGGGAGGTTAAAGGACAGCCACCAGGTTAGAGAGAGGGAGGTTAAAGGGACAGCCACCAGGTTAGAGAGAGGAGGAAAGGACAGCCACCAGGTTAGAGAGAGGAGGGGAGTTAGAGAGAGGGGAGGTTAAAGGACAGCCACCAGGTTAGAGAGAGGGAGGTTAAAGGACAGCCACCAGGTTAGAGGGAGAGGAGGATAACAGCCACCAGGTTAGAGAGAGGGGAGGTTAAAGGACAGCCACCAGGTTAGAGAGAGGAGGTTAAAGGACAGCCACCAGGTTAGAGAGAGGGAGGTTAAAGGGACAGCCACCAGGTTAGAGAGAGGAGTCGGGGGGCCACCAGGTTAGACATAGGAGGGGGAGGTTAAAGGACAGCCACCAGGTTAGAGAGAGAGGGAGGATAACAGCCACCAGGTTAGAGAGAGGGGAGGTTAAAGGACAGCCACCAGGTTAGAGGGAGGGGAGGATAACAGCCACCAGGTTAGAGGAGGGAGGTTAAAGGACAGCCACCAGGTTAGAGAGAGGGGAGGATAACAGCCACCAGGAGGAGAGAGGGAGGTTAAAGGGCCACCAGGTTAGAGAGGGGAGGTTAAAGGACAGCCACCAGGTTAGAGAGGGAGGTTAAAGGGACAGCCACCAGGTTAGAGAGAGGAGGAGGACAGCCACCAGGTTAGAGAGGGAGGATAAAGGGCCACCAGGTTAAGGAGGGGACAGCCACCAGGTTAGAGAGAGGGAGGATAAAGGGACAGCCACCAGGTTAGA
This sequence comes from Oncorhynchus nerka, assembly GCF_034236695.1. Taxonomy (NCBI): domain Eukaryota; kingdom Metazoa; phylum Chordata; class Actinopteri; order Salmoniformes; family Salmonidae; genus Oncorhynchus; species Oncorhynchus nerka. Next base: position 9,510 of record NW_027037235.1, read on the forward strand.
GGAGGGAGGATAACAGGCCACCAGGTTAGAGAGAGGAGGATAGGGACAGCCACCAGGTTAGAGGAGGGGAGGATAACAGCCACCAGGTTAGAGAGAGGGAGAGGTTAAAGGGACAGCCACCAGGTTAGAGAGAGGGGAGGATAACAGCCACCAGGTTAGAGGAGGATAAAGGACAGCCACCAGGTTAGAGGAGGAGGAGCCACCAGGTTAGAGAGAGGGAGGTTAAAGGACAGCCACCAGGTTAGAAGAGGGGGAGGATAAAGGACAGCCACCAGGTTAGAGAGAGGGGAGGTTAAAGGACAGCCACCAGGTTAGAGAGAGGAGGTTAAAGGACAGCCACCAGGTTAGAGAGAGGGAGGATAGGACAGCCACCAGGTTAGAGAGAGGGGAGGTTAAAGGACAGCCACCAGGTTAGAGAGAGGAGGGGACAGCCACCAGGTTAGAGAGAGGAGGTTAAAGGACAGCCACCAGGTTAGAGAGAGGGAGGTTAAAGGGACAGCCACCAGGTTAGAGAGAGGAGGATAAAGGGACAGCCACCAGGTTAGAGAGAGGAGGATAACAGCCACCAGGTTAGAGAGAGGGAGGTTAAAGGGACAGCCACCAGGTTAGAGAGAGAGGAGGATAACAGCCACCAGGTTCACCAGGAGAGGAGGGAGGATAACAGCCACCAGGTTAGAGAGAGGGAGGTTAAAGGGACAGCCACCAGGTTAGAGGAGGGGAGGATAGGGACAGCCACCAGGTTAGAGAGAGGGAGGGGAGGTTAGAAGGGGACAGCCACCAGGTTAGAGAGAGGGAGGATAACAGCCACCAGGTTAGAGAGAGGGAGGTTAAAGGACAGCCACCACCAGCCACCAGGTTAGAGAGAGGTTAAAGGGACAGCCACCAGGTTAGAGAGAGGGGAGGTTAAACAGCCACCAGGTTAGAGGAGGAGGACAGCCACCAGGTTAGAGAGAGGAGGTTAAAGGGACAGCCACCAGGTTAGAGAGAGGGGAGGTTAAAGGACAGCCACCAGGTTAGAGAGGGGAGGATAAAGGGACAGCCACCAGGTTAGAGAGAGGAGGACAGCCACCAGGTTAGAGAGAGGGAGGATAACAGCCACCAGGTTAGAGAGAGGGGTTAAAGGACAGCCACCAGGTTAGGGAGGAGGATAACAGCCACCAGGTTAGAGAGAGGGAGGTTAAAGGACAGCCACCAGGTTAGAGAGAGAGGAGGTTAAAGGGACAGCCACCAGGTTAGAGAGGGGAGGATAACAGCCACCAGGTTAGAGAGAGGGGAGGTTAAAGGGACAGCCACCAGGTTAGAGAGGAGGTTAAAGGACAGCCACCAGGTTAGAGGGAGGGGAGGATAACAGCCACCAGGTTAGAGAGAGGGGAGGTTAAAGGGACAGCCACCAGGTTAGAGAGAGGGGAGGATAACAGCCACCAGGTTAGAGAGAGGAGGTTAAAGGGACAGCCACCAGGTTAGAGAGAGGAGGTTAAAGGGACAGCCACCAGGTTAGAGAGGAGGGGAGGTTAAAGGGACAGACCACCAGGTTAGAGAGAGGGAGGATAAAGGGACAGCCACCAGGTTAGAGAGAGGAGTAAAGGACAGCCACCAGGTTAGGGAGGGACAGCCACCAGGTTAGAGAGGAGGAGGTTAAAGGGACAGCCACCAGGTTAGAGGGAGGGGGAGGATAGGACAGCCACCAGGTTAGAGAGAGGGGAGGAGGGACAGCCACCAGGTTAGAGAGAGAGGAGGATAACAGCCACCAGGTTAGAGAGAGGGGAGGTTAAAGGACAGCCACCAGGTTAGAGAGGAGGGGAGGATAACAGCCACCAGGTTAGAGGGAGGGGGTTAAAGGGACAGCCACCAGGTTAGAGAGAGGAGGTTAAAGGGACAGCCACCAGGTTAGAGAGAGGGGAGGTTAAAGGACAGCCACCAGGTTAGAGAGAGGAGGACAGCCACCAGGTTAGAGAGAGGGGAGGATAACAGCCACCAGGTTAGAGAGAGGGAGGATAACAGCCACCAGGTTAGAGAGAGGGGAGGTTAAAGGACAGCCACCAGGTTAGGAGGGAGGTTAGGGGGATAGGACAGCCACCAGGTTAGAGAGAGGGGAGGATAAAGGACAGCCACCAGGTTAGAGAGAGGAGGTTAAAGGGACAGCCACCAGGTTAGAGGAGGGGAGGATAAAGGACAGCCACCAGGTTAGAGAGAGGGGAGGATAAAGGACACCAGGTTAGAGAGAGGAGATTAAAGGACAGCCACCAGGTTAGAGAGAGGGGTTAAAGGACAGCCACCAGGTTAGAGAGAGGGAGGATAACAGCCACCAGGTTAGAGGAGGGGAGGAAACAGCCACCAGGTTAGAGGGAGGGAGGATAGGACAGCCACCAGGTTAGAGAGAGGGGAGGTTAAAGGGACAGCCACCAGGTTAGAGGGAAGGGAGGATAAAGGGACAGCCACCAGGTTAGAGAGAGGGGAGGATAAAGGGACAGCCACCAGGTTAGAGAGAGGGGAGGATAACAGCCACCAGGTTAGAGAGAGGGGAGGTTAAAGGGACAGCCACCAGGTTAGAGGGAGGGGAGGATAACAGCCACCAGGGAGGAGGGAGGTTAAAGGGACAGCCACCAGGTTAGAGAGAGGGAGGTTAAAGGGACAGCCACCAGGTTAGAGAGAGGGAGGATAAAGGGACAGCCACCAGGTTAGAGAGAGGAGGTTAAAGGACAGCCACCAGGTTAGAGAGGGGAGGATAACAGCCACCAGGTTAGAGAGAGTCAGGGAGGAGGAGGACAGCCACCAGGTTAGAGGGAGGGGAGGATAAAGGGACAGCCACCAGGTTAGAGAGAGGAGGATAACAGCCACCAGGTTAGAGAGGAGGGGAGGTTAAAGGGACAGCCACCAGGTTAGAGAGAGGGAGGTTAAAGGACAGCCACCAGGTTAGAGGAGGGGAGGATAAGGGACAGCCACCAGGTTAGAGAGAGGAGGAGGACCAGGTTAGAAAGGAGGACAGCCACCAGGTTAGAGAGAGGGAGGATAAAGGGACAGCCACCAGGTTAGAGGAGGGGAGGATAAAGGACAGCCACCAGGTTAGAGAGAGGGGAGGACAGCCACCAGGTTAGAGAGGAGGAGGATAAACAGCCACCAGGTTAGAGAGGAGGTTAAAGGACAGCCACCAGGTTAGAGAGAGGGAGGATAAAGGGACAGCCACCAGGTTAGAGAGAGGGAGGAGGATAACAGCCACCAGGTTAGAGAGGAGGGGAGGATAGGACAGCCACCAGGTTAGAGAGAGGGGAGGATAGGACAGCCACCAGGTTAGAGAGGGGAGGATAGGACAGCCACCAGGTTAGAGAGAGGGGAGGGACAGCCACCAGGTTAGAGAGAGGGGAGAGGGAGGATAACAGCCACCAGGTTAGAGAGGAGGAGGATAACAGCCACCAGGTTAGAGAGAGGGGAGGTTAAAGGACAGCCACCAGGTTAGAGAGAGGAGGTTAAAGGGACAGCCACCAGGTTAGAGAGAGGGAGGATAGGACAGCCACCAGGTTAGAGAGAGAGGAGGATAAAGGGACAGCCACCAGGTTAGAGAGAGGAGGATAAAGGACAGCCACCAGGTTAGAGAGAGGGGAGGATAAAGGGACAGCCACCAGGTTAGAGAGAGGAGGATAAAGGACAGGTTAGAGAGAGAGGAGGAGGACAGCCACCAGGTTAGAGAGAGGGAGGATAACAGCCACCAGGTTAGAGAGAGGAGGTTAAAGGGACAGCCACCAGGTTAGAGAGAGGAGGATAACAGCCACCAGGTTAGAGAGGGGAGGATAAAGGGACAGCCACCAGGTTAGAGGAGGGGAGGATAACAGCCACCAGGTTAGAGAGAGGAGGAAAGGGACAGCCACCAGGTTAGAGAGAGGAGGATAACAGCCACCAGGTTAGAGAGAGAGGAGGATAAAGGACAGCCACCAGGTTAGAGGGAGGAGGTTAAAGGGACAGCCACCAGGTTAGAGGGAGGGGAGGACAGCCACCAGGTTAGGACAGCCACCAGGTTAGAGAGAGGGAGGTTAAAGGACAGCCACCAGGTTAGAGAGAGGGGAGGATAACAGCCACCAGGTTAGAGAGGGGAGGTTAAAGGACAGCCACCAGGTTAGAGAGAGGAGGAGGATAACAGCCACCAGGTTAGAGAGAGGGGAGGTTAAAGGACAGCCACCAGGTTAGAGGGAGGGGAGGATAACAGCCACCAGGTTAGAGAGAGGAGGTTAAAGGACAGCCACCAGGTTAGAGAGAGGAGGTTAAAGGACAGCCACCAGGTTAGAGAGAGAGGAGGTTAAAGGGACAGCCACCAGGGTTAGAGAGAGGGGAGGTTAAAGGACAGCCACCAGGTTAGAGAGAGGGAGGTTAAAGGGACAGCCACCAGGTTAGAGAGAGGGAGGTTAAAGGGACAGCCACCAGGTTAGAGAGAGGGAGGATAAAGGACAGCCACCAGGTTAGAGAGGAGGATAACAGCCACCAGGTTAGAGGAGGGACAGCCACCAGGTTAGAGAGAGGAGGATAAAGGGACAGCCACCAGGTTAGAGAGAGGGGAGGATAAAGGACAGCCACCAGGTTAGAGAGAGGAGGATAAAGGACAGCCACCAGGTTAGAGAGAGGAGGGATAACAGCCACCAGGTTAGAGGGAGGGAGGATAAGGGCCACCAGGTTAGAGAGAGGAGGATAACAGCCACCAGGTTAGAGAGAGGGGAGGATAAAGGGGTTAGGTTAGAGAGGGGAGGATAAAGGACAGCCACCAGGTTAGAGAGAGGGAGGATAAAGGGACAGCCACCAGGTTAGAGAGAGGGGAGGTTAAAGGGACAGCCACCAGGTTAGGAGGAGCCACCAGGGAGGATAAAGGGACAGCCCAGGTTAGAGAGGGAGGATAAAGGACAGCCACCAGGTTAGAGGGAGGGAGGATAAAGGGACAGCCACCAGGTTAGAGGGAGGGGAGGATGAGAAACAGCCACCAGGTTAGAGAGAGAGGAGGTTAAAGGACAGCCACCAGGTTAGAGAGAGGGGAGGATAACAGCCACCAGGTTAGAGAGGGGAGGATAAAGGACAGCCACCAGGTTAGAGGAGGAGGATAACAGCCACCAGGTTAGAGGAGGGAGGTTAAAGGGACAGCCACCAGGTTAGAGAGAGGGGAGGTTAGAGAGGGGAGGACAGCCACCAGGTTAGAGAGAGGGGAGGTTAAAGGGACAGCCACCAGGTTAGAGAGAGGGGAGGAAAGGACAGCCACCAGGTTAGAGAGAGGGAGGGCCACCAGGTTAGAGAGGAGGGACAGCCACCAGGTTAGAGAGAGGGGAGGATAACAGCCACCAGGTTAGAGAGAGGGAGGATAAAGGACAGCCACCAGGTTAGAGAGAGGAGGGATAGGACAGCCACCAGGTTAGAGGAGGGGAGGACAGCCACCAGGTTAGAGGAGGGAGGATAAAGGACAGCCACCAGGTTAGAGAGGAGGTTAAAGGACAGCCACCAGGTTAGAGAGAGGGAGGACAGCCACCAGGTTAGAGAGAGGAGGATAACAGCCACCAGGTTAGAGAGAGGGAGGTTAAAGGGACAGCCACCAGGTTAGAGAGGGAGGAGGTTAAAGGACAGCCCAGGTTAGAGGAGGGAGGATAAAGGACAGCCACCAGGTTAGAGAGAGGGGAGGATAGGACAGCCACCAGGTTAGAGAGAGGAGGGGACAGCCACCAGGTTAGAGAGAGGGAGGATAAAGGACAGCCACCAGGTTAGAGAGGAGGATAAAGGACAGCCACCAGGTTAGAGGGGAGGACAGCCACCAGGTTAGAGAGAGGGAGGTTAAAGGGACAGCCACCAGGTTAGAGAGAGGAGGATAACAGCCACCAGGTTAGAGGGAGGAGGGAGGTTAGAGGAGGGATAACAGCCACCAGGTTAGAGAGAGGAGGGGAGGAGGATAACAGCCACCAGGTTAGAGGGAGGAGGACAGCCACCAGGTTAAAGAGGAGGAGGATAACAGCCACCAGGTTAGAGAGAGGAGGAGGATAAAGGACAGCCACCAGGTTAGAGGGAGGGGAGGTTAAAGAAAGGACAGCCACCATTAGAGGAGGATTAAAGGGACAGCCACCAGGTTAGAGGGAGGAGGTTAAAACAGCCACCAGGTTAGAGAGAGGGAGGTTAAAGGACAGCCACCAGGTTAGAGAGGAGGAGGGAGGTTAAAGGACAGCCACCCAGGTTAGAGGAGGAGGCCACCAGGTTAGAGAGAGGAGGATAAAGGACAGCCACCAGGTTAGAGAGAGAGGGGAGGTTAAAGGGACAGCCACCAGGTTAGAGGAGAGGAGGATAACAGCCACCAGGTTAGAGGAGGTTAAAGGACAGCCACCAGGTTAGAGAGAGGGGAGGGACAGCCACCAGGTTAGAGAGAGGGAGGTTAAAGGACAGCCACCAGGTTAGAGGAGGGGAGGATAACAGCCACCAGGTTAGAGAGAGGGGGTTAAAGGACAGCCACCAGGTTAGAGAGAGGAGGTTAAAGGACAGCCACCAGGTTAGAGAGAGGGGAGGAGGTTAGAAGGACAGCCACCAGGTTAGAGAGAGGGGAGGTTAAAGGGACAGCCACCAGGTTAGAGAGAGGGAGGATAAAGGGACAGCCACCAGGTTAGGTTTAGAGGAGGACAGCCACCAGGAGGGGAGGTTAAAGGGACAGCCACCAGGTTAGAGAGAGGGGAGGTTAAAGGACAGCCACCAGGTTAGAGAGAGGAGGATAACAGCCACCAGGTTAGAGAGAGGAGGGAGCCACCAGGTTGAAGGGACAGAGGTTAGAAGAGGGGGATAACAGCCACCAGGTTAGAGAGAGAGGGAGGATAAAGGACAGCCACCAGGTTAGAGGGGAGCCACCAGGGGAGGAGGACAGCCACCAGGTTAGAGAGAGGGGAGGATAAAGGACAGCCACCAGGTTAGAGAGAGGAGGATAACAGCCACCAGGTTAGAGGAGGGAGGGAGGAAGGGACAGCCACCAGGAGGGGAGAGGACAGGAGGTTAGAGGGAAGGACAGCCACCAGGTTAGAGAGAGGGAGGTTAAAGGACAGCCACCAGGTTAGAGAGGAGGATAACACCAGGTTAAAGGACAGCCACCAGGTTAGAGAGAGGAGGAGGTTAAAGGACAGCCACCAGGTTAGAGAGAGAGGGGAGGATAAAGGACAGCCACCAGGTTAGAGAGAGGGGAGGTTAAAGGACAGCCACCAGGTTAGAGAGAGGAGGTTAAAGGACAGCCACCAGGTTAGAGAGAGGGGAGGAAAGGGACAGCCACCAGGTTAGAGAGAGGGGAGGTTAAAGGGACAGCCACCAGGTTAGAGGGAGGGGATAACAGCCACCAGGTTAGAGGGAGGGAGGATAGAAGGGGGACAGCCACCAGGTTAGAGAGAGGGGAGGTTAAAGGACAGCCACCAGGTTAGAGGGAGGGGAGGTTAAAGGACAGCCACCAGGTTAGAGAGAGGGAGGATAAAGGGACAGCCACCAGGTTAGAGAGAGGGAGGATAAAGGGACAGCCACCAGGTTAGAGAGAGGGGAGGTTAAAGGGACAGCCACCAGGTTAGAGGGAGGGAGGATAAAGGACAGCCACCAGGTTAGAGAGAGGGGCCACCAGGTTAGAAGAGGAGGATAAAGGGACAGCCACCAGGTTAGAGAGAGGAGGATAAAGGACAGCCACCAGGTTAGAGAGAGGAGGATAAAGGACAGCCACCAGGTTAGAGAGAGGAGGATAAAGGACAGCCACCAGGTTAGAGAGAGAGGGGAGGTTAAAGGACAGCCACCAGGTTAGAGAGAGGGGATAGGACAGCCACCAGGTTAGAGAGAGGGAGGATAGGACAGCCACCAGGTTAGAGAGAGGGAGGTTAAAGGACAGCCACCAGGTTAGAGAGAGGGGAGGTTAAAGGACAGCCACCAGGTTAGAGAGAGGGGAGGTTAAAGGACAGCCACCAGGTTAGAGAGAGGGAGGTTAAAGGACAGCCACCAGGTTAGAGAGAGGGGAGGACAGCCCAGGCCAGAAAGGACAGCCACCAGGTTAGAGAGAGGGGGAGGAGAAAGGACAGCCACCAGGTTAGAGAGAGGGAGGATAAGGAAGCCACCAGGTTAGAGAGAGGGGAGGTAAAGGGAGTTAACAGCCACCAGGTTAGAGAGAGGGAGGATAAAGGGACAGCCACCAGGTTAGAGAGAGGGAGGATAAAGGGAGCCACCAGGTTAGAGGAGGAGGATAAAGGACAGCCACCAGGTTAGAGAGGGATAAAGGACAGCCACCAGGTTAGAGAGGAGGAGGTTAAAGGACAGCCACCAGGTTAGAGGGAGGATAAAGGACAGCCACCAGGGAGAGGCCACCAGGTTAGGAGGTTAAAGGACAGCCACCAGGTTAGAGAGAGGGGAGGTTAAAGGGACAGCCACCAGGTTAGAGAGAGGGAGGTTAAAGGGACAGCCACCAGGTTAGAGAGAGGGGAGGATAACAGCCACCAGGTTAGAGAGGGGAGTTAAAGGACAGCCACCAGGTTAGAGGGAGGAGGATAACAGCCACCAGGTTAGAGAGAGGAGGTTAAAGGGACAGCCACCAGGTTAGAGAGAGGGGAGGTTAAAGGGACAGCCACCAGGTTAGAGAGGGGAGGTTAAAGGACAGCCACCAGGTGGGAGGATAACAGCCACCAGGTTAGAGGGAGGAGGATAACAGCCACCAGGTTAGAGAGAGGGGAGGATAACAACAGCCACCAGGTTAGAGTGGAGGGGAGATAAGCAATAATGTAACTGAACGATACACT
>NW_027037236.1:0-13781 GCF_034236695.1 Oncorhynchus nerka
CACTAGTTACAGTACAGTATACACCAGACTACCACTAGTTACAGTACAGTTATACACCAGACTACCACTAGTTACAGTATACACCAGACTACCACTAGTTACAGTACAGTATACACCAGACTACCACTAGTTACAGTACAGTATACACCAGACTACCACTAGTTACAGTATACACCAGACTCCCACTAGTTACAGTACAGTATACATCAGACTACCACTAGTTACAGTATACACCAGACTACCTCTAGTTACAGTATACACCAGACTACCCCTAGTTACAGTACAGTATACACCAGACTACCACAAGTTACAGTATACACCAGACTACCACAAGTTACAGTACAGTATAGCCCAGACTACCACTAGTTACAGTATACACCAGACTACCACTAGTTACAGTACACACCAGACTACCACTAGTTACAGTACAGTATACACCAGACTACCACTAGTTACAGTATACACCAGACTACCACTAGTTACAGTACACACCAGACTACCACTAGTTACAGTACAGTATACACCAGACTACCACTAGTTACAGTACAGTATACATCAGACTACCACTAGTTACAGTACAGTATACACCAGACTACCACTAGTTACAGTACAGTATACACCAGACTACCACTAGTTACAGTACAGTTATACACCAGACTACCACTAGTTACAGTACAGTATACACCAGACTACCACTAGTTACAGTACAGTATACACCAGACTACCACTAGTTACAGTACAGTATACATCAGACTACCACTAGTTACAGTATACACCAGACTACCTCTAGTTACAGTATACACCAGACTACCCCTAGTTACAGTACAGTATACACCAGACTACCACAAGTTACAGTATACACCAGACTACCACAAGTTACAGTACAGTATAGCCCAGACTACCACTAGTTACAGTATAAACCAGACTACCACTAGTTACAGTACACACCAGACTACCACTAGTTACAGTACAGTATACACCAGACTACCACTAGTTACAGTATACACCAGACTACCACTAGTTACAGTACACACCAGACTACCACTAGTTACAGTACAGTATACATCAGACTACCACTAGTTACAGTACAGTATACACCAGACTACCACTAGTTACAGTACAGTATACATCAGACTACCACTAGTTACAGTACAGTATACACCAGACTACCACTAGTTACAGTACAGTATACACCATACTACCACTAGTTACAGCATACATACACCAGACTACCACTAGTTATAGTACAGTATACACCAGACTACCACTAGTTACAGTACAGTACACACCAGACTACCACTAGTTACAGTACAGTACACACCAGACTACCACTAGTTACAGTATACACCAGACTACCTCTAGTTACAGTACAGTATACACCAGACTACCACTAGTTACAGTACAGTATACACCAGACTACCACTAGTTACAGTATACACCAGACTACCACTAGTTACAGTACAGTATACACCAGACTACCACTAGTTACAGTACAGTATACACCAGACTACCACTAGTTACAGTATACACCAGACTACCACTAGTTACAGTACAGTATACACCAGACTACCACTAGTTACAGTATACACCAGACTACCACTTGTTACAGTACACACCAGACTACCACTAGTTACAGTATACACCAGACTACCACTAGGTACAGTACACACCAGACTACCACTAGGTACAGTATACACCAGACTACCACTAGGTACAGTACAGTATACACTAGACTACCACTAGTTACAGTATACACCAGACTACCACTAGGTACAGTAAACACCAGACTACCACTAGTTATAGTACAGTATACACCAGACTACCACTAGTTACAGTACACACCAGACTACCTCTAGTTACAGTATACATACACCAGACTACCACTAGTTACAGTATACACCAGACTACCTCTAGTTACAGTACAGTATACACCAGACTACCTCTAGTTACAGTATACACCAGACTACCACTAGTTACAGTACAGTATACACCAGACTACCACTAGTTACAGCATACATACACCAGACTACCACTAGTTACAGTACAGTATACACCAGACTACCACTAGGTACAGTATACACCAGACTACCTCTAGTTACAGTACAGTATACACCAGACTACCACTAGTTACAGTACAGTATACACCAGACTACCTCTAGTTACAGTATACACCAGACTACCTCTAGTTACAGTATACACCAGACTACCTCTAGTTACAGTATACACCAGACTACCTCTAGTTCCAGTACAGTATACACCAGACTACCTCTAGTTACAGTACAGTATACACCAGACTACCACTAGTTACAGTATACACCAGACTACCACTAGTTACAGTACAGTATACACCAGACTACCACTAGGTACAGTACAGTATACACCAGACTACCACTAGTTACAGTACAGTATACACCAGACTACCACTAGGTACAGTACAGTATACACCAGACTACCACTAGTTACAGTACAGTACACACCAGACTACCACTAGTTACAGCATACATACACCAGACTACCTCTAGTTACAGTATACACCAGACTACCTCTAGTTACAGTACAGTATACACCAGACTACCTCTAGTTACAGTATACACCAGACTACCACTAGTTACAGTACAGTATACACCAGACTACCACTAGTTACAGCATACATACACCAGACTACCACTAGTTACAGTATACACCAGACTACCTCTAGTTCCAGTACAGTATACACCAGACTACCTCTAGTTACAGTACAGTATACACCAGACTACCACTAGTTACAGTATACACCAGACTACCACTAGTTACAGTACAGTATACACCAGACTACCACTAGTTACAGTACAGTATACACCAGACTACCACTAGGTACAGTACAGTATACACCAGACTACCACTAGTTACAGTACAGTATACACCAGACTACCTCTAGTTACAGTACAGTATACACCAGACTACCACTAGTTACATTACAGTATACACCAGACTACCACTAGTTACAGTACAGTATACACCAGACTACCACTAGTTACAGTACACACCAGACTACCACTAGTTACAGTACAGTATACACCAGCCTACCACTAGTTACAGTACAGTATACACCAGACTACCACTAGTTACAGCATACATACACCAGACTACCTCTAGTTACAGTACAGTATACACCAGACTACCACTAGTTACAGTACAGTATACACCAGACTACCTCTAGTTACAGTACAGTATACACCAGACTACCACTAGTTACAGTACAGTATACACCAGACTACCACTAGTTACAGTACAGTACACACCAGACTACCACTAGTTACAGTACAGTACACACCAGACTACCACTAGTTACAGCATACATACACCAGACTACCTCTAGTTACAGTACAGTATACACCAGACTACCACTAGTTACAGTATAGTATACACCAGACTACCACTAGTTACAGCATACACCAGACTACCACTAGGTACAGTACAGTATACACCAGACTACCACTAGGTACAGTATACACCAGACTACCACTAGTTACAGTACAGTATACACCAGACTACCACTAGGTACAGTATACACCAGACTACCACTAGTTACAGCATACACCAGACTACCACTAGGTACAGTACAGTATACACCAGACTACCACTAGGTACAGTACAGTATACACCAGACTACCACTAGTTACAGCATACATACACCAGACTACCACTAGTTACAGTACAGTATACACCAGACTACCACTAGTTACAGCATACATACACCAGACTACCACTAGTTACAGTATACACCAGACTACCACTAGTTACAGTACACACCAGACTACCTCTAGTTCCAGTACAGTATACACCAGACTACCTCTAGTTACAGTACAGTATACACCAGACTACCACTAGTTACAGTACAGTATACACCAGACTACCACTAGTTACAGTACAGTTATACACCAGACTACCACTAGTTACAGTATACACCAGACTACCACTAGTTACAGTACAGTATACACCAGACTACCACTAGTTACAGTACAGTATACACCAGACTACCACTAGTTACAGTATACACCAGACTCCCACTAGTTACAGTACAGTATACATCAGACTACCACTAGTTACAGTATACACCAGACTACCTCTAGTTACAGTATACACCAGACTACCCCTAGTTACAGTACAGTATACACCAGACTACCACAAGTTACAGTATACACCAGACTACCACAAGTTACAGTACAGTATAGCCCAGACTACCACTAGTTACAGTATACACCAGACTACCACTAGTTACAGTACACACCAGACTACCACTAGTTACAGTACAGTATACACCAGACTACCACTAGTTACAGTATACACCAGACTACCACTAGTTACAGTACACACCAGACAACCACTAGTTACAGTACAGTATACACCAGACTACCACTAGTTACAGTACAGTATACATCAGACTACCACTAGTTACAGTACAGTATACACCAGACTACCACTAGTTACAGTACAGTATACACCAGACTACCACTAGTTACAGTACAGTTATACACCAGACTACCACTAGTTACAGTATACACCAGACTACCACTAGTTACAGTACAGTATACACCAGACTACCACTAGTTACAGTACAGTATACACCAGACTACCACTAGTTACAGTACAGTATACATCAGACTACCACTAGTTACAGTATACACCAGACTACCTCTAGTTACAGTATACACCAGACTACCCCTAGTTACAGTACAGTATACACCAGACTACCACAAGTTACAGTATACACCAGACTACCACAAGTTACAGTACAGTATAGCCCAGACTACCACTAGTTACAGTATAAACCAGACTACCACTAGTTACAGTACACACCAGACTACCACTAGTTACAGTACAGTATACACCAGACTACCACTAGTTACAGTATACACCAGACTACCACTAGTTACAGTACACACCAGACTACCACTAGTTACAGTACAGTATACATCAGACTACCACTAGTTACAGTACAGTATACACCAGACTACCACTAGTTACAGTACAGTATACATCAGACTACCACTAGTTACAGTACAGTATACACCAGACTACCACTAGTTACAGTACAGTATACACCATACTACCACTAGTTACAGCATACATACACCAGACTACCACTAGTTATAGTACAGTATACACCAGACTACCACTAGTTACAGTACAGTACACACCAGACTACCACTAGTTACAGTACAGTACACACCAGACTACCACTAGTTACAGTATACACCAGACTACCTCTAGTTACAGTACAGTATACACCAGACTACCACTAGTTACAGTACAGTATACACCAGACTACCACTAGTTACAGTATACACCAGACTACCACAAGTTACAGTACAGTATACACCAGACTACCACTAGTTACAGTATACACCAGACTACCACTAGTTACAGTACAGTATACACCAGACTACCACTAGTTACAGTATACACCAGACTACCACTTGTTACAGTACACACCAGACTACCACTAGTTACAGTATACACCAGACTACCACTAGGTACAGTACACACCAGACTACCACTAGGTACAGTATACACCAGACTACCACTAGGTACAGTACAGTATACACTAGACTACCACTAGTTACAGTATACACCAGACTACCACTAGGTACAGTAAACACCAGACTACCACTAGGTACAGTACAGTATACACCAGACTACCACTAGGTACAGTATACACCAGACTACCACTAGGTACAGTACAGTATACACCAGACTACCACAAGGTACAGTACAGTATACACCAGACTACCACTAGTTACAGTACAGTATACACCAGACTACCACTAGTTACAGCATACATACACCAGACTACCACTAGTTACAGTATACACCAGACTACCTCTAGTTCCAGTACAGTATACACCAGACTACCTCTAGTTACAGTACAGTATACACCAGACTACCACTAGTTACAGTATACACCAGACTACCACTAGTTACAGTACAGTATACACCAGACTACCACTAGTTACAGTACAGTATACACCAGACTACCACTAGGTACAGTACAGTATACACCAGACTACCACTAGTTACAGTACAGTATACACCAGACTACCTCTAGTTACAGTACAGTATACACCAGACTACCACTAGTTACATTACAGTATACACCAGACTACCACTAGTTACAGTACAGTATACACCAGACTACCACTAGTTACAGTACACACCAGACTACCACTAGTTACAGTACAGTATACACCAGACTACCACTAGTTACAGCATACATACACCAGACTACCTCTAGTTACAGTACAGTATACACCAGACTACCACTAGTTACAGTACAGTATACACCAGACTACCTCTAGTTACAGTACAGTATACACCAGACTACCACTAGTTACAGTACAGTATACACCAGACTACCACTAGTTACAGTACAGTACACACCAGACTACCACTAGTTACAGTACAGTACACACCAGACTACCACTAGTTACAGCATACATACACCAGACTACCTCTAGTTACAGTACAGTATACACAGACTACCTCTAGTTACAGTACAGTATACACCAGACTACCACTAGTTTGAGTATACACCAGACTACCACTAGTTACAGTACAGTATACACCAGACTACCACTAGGTACAGAGCACAGTATACACCAGACTACCACTAGTTACAGTACAGTATACGCAGACTACCACTAGGTACAGTACAGTATACACCAGACTACCACTAGTTACAGTACAGTACACCAGACTACCACTAGTTACAGCATACATACACCCAGACTACCTCTAGTTACAGTATACGCAGATACCTCTAGTTACGGTACAGTATACACCAGACTACCTCTAGTTACAGTATACGCAGACTACCACTAGTTACAGTACAGTATACACCAGACTACCACTAGACCACATACGCAGACTACAGTTACAGTATACACCAGACTACCACTATTACAGTACAGTATACAATTAGACTCACCACTAGTTACAGTATACACTAGACTCCTACTAGTACAGTACAGTATACACTAGACTACTCCTCTAGTTACAGTACAGCATACATCAGACTACCACTGCTAGCAGTATACACCAGACTACCTCTAGTTACAGTATACACCAGACTACCCCCTAAATACAGTACAGTATACACCAGACTACCACTAGTTACAGTACAGTATACACCAGACTACCACTAGTTACAGTACAGTATACACTACAGGACTACCACTAGTCATATATTGAAAAGGCAATTGTGACTACCACTAGTTACAGTACACAGTACACACCAGACTACCACTAGTTTACAGTATAAGCACCAGGACTACCTCTAGTTATGAAACCACTAGTTACAGTACAGTATACACCAGACTACCACTAGTTACAGTACAGTATACATCAGACTACCACTAGTTACAGTACAGTATACACCAGACTACCACTAGTTACAGTACAGTATACACCAGACTACCACTAGTTACAGTACAGTTATACACCAGACTACCACTAGTTACAGTATACACCAGACTACCACTAGTTACAGTACAGTATACACCAGACTACCACTAGTTACAGTACAGTATACACCAGACTACCACTAGTTACAGTACAGTATACACCAGACTACCTCTAGTTACAGTATACACCAGACTACCCCTAGTTACAGTACAGTATACACCAGACTACCACAAGTTACAGTATACACCAGACTACCACAAGTTACAGTACAGTATAGCCCAGACTACCACTAGTTACAGTATAAACCAGACTACCACTAGTTACAGTACACACCAGACTACCACTAGTTACAGTACAGTATACACCAGACTACCACTAGTTACAGTATACACCAGACTACCACTAGTTACAGTACACACCAGACTACCACTAGTTACAGTACAGTATACATCAGACTACCACTAGTTACAGTACAGTATACACCAGACTACCACTAGTTACAGTACAGTATACATCAGACTACCACTAGTTACAGTACAGTATACACCAGACTACCACTAGTTACAGTACAGTATACACCATACTACCACTAGTTACAGCATACATACACCAGACTACCACTAGTTATAGTACAGTATACACCAGACTACCACTAGTTACAGTACAGTACACACCAGACTACCACTAGTTACAGTACAGTACACACCAGACTACCACTAGTTACAGTATACACCAGACTACCTCTAGTTACAGTACAGTATACACCAGACTACCACTAGTTACAGTACAGTATACACCAGACTACCACTAGTTACAGTATACACCAGACTACCACTAGTTACAGTACAGTATACACCAGACTACCACTAGTTACAGTATACACCAGACTACCACTAGTTACAGTACAGTATACACCAGACTACCACTAGTTACAGTATACACCAGACTACCACTTGTTACAGTACACACCAGACTACCACTAGTTACAGTATACACCAGACTACCACTAGGTACAGTACACACCAGACTACCACTAGGTACAGTATACACCAGACTACCACTAGGTACAGTACAGTATACACTAGACTACCACTAGTTACAGTATACACCAGACTACCACTAGGTACAGTAAACACCAGACTACCACTAGGTACAGTACAGTATACACCAGACTACCACTAGGTACAGTATACACCAGACTACCACTAGGTACAGTACAGTATACACCAGACTACCACTAGGTACAGTACAGTATACACCAGACTACCACTAGTTACAGTACAGTATACACCAGACTACCACTAGTTACAGTACAGTATACACCAGACTACCACTAGGTACAGTACAGTATACACCAGACTACCACTAGTTACAGTACAGTACACCGTAGACTACCACTAGTGTACCAGTACAGTATACACCAGACTACCACTAGTTACAGTACAGTATACACCAGACTACCACTAGTTACAGTATACACCAGACTACCACTAGTTACAGTACAGTATACACCAGACTACCACTAGTTACAGTACAGTATACACCAGACTACCACTAGGTACAGTATACACCAGACGACCTCTAGTTACAGTACAGTATACACCAGACTACCACTAGTTACAGTACAGTATACACCAGACTACCACTAGTTACAGTACAGTATACACCAGACTACCACTAGTTACAGTACAGTATACACCAGACTACCACTAGTTACAGTACAGTATACACCAGACTACCACTAGTTACAGTATACACCAGACTACCACTAGTTACAGTACAGTATACACCAGACTACCACTAGTTACAGTATACACCAGACTACCACTAGTTACAGTACTGTATACACCAGACTACCACTAGGTACAGTATAGTATACACCAGACTACCACTAGGTACAGTATACACGACTACCACTAGGTACAGTATATACCAGACTACCACTAGGTACAGTACACACCAGACTACCACTAGGTACAGTATACACGACTACCACTAGGTACAGTATACACCAGACTACCACTAGTTACAGTATACACCAGACTACCACTAGGTACAGTACAGTATACACCAGACTACCACTAGTTACAGTACAGTATACACCAGACTACCACTAGTTACAGTATACACCAGACTACCACTAGGTACAGTATACATCAGACTACCACTAGTTACAGTACAGTATACACCAGACTACCACTAGTTACAGTACAGTATACACCAGACTACCACTAGGTACAGTATACATCAGACTACCACTAGTTACAGTACAGTATACACCAGACTACCACTAGTTACAGTACAGTATACACCAGACTACCACTAGGTACAGTATACATCAGACTACCACTAGGTACAGTACAGTATACACCAGAGTACCACTAGTTACAGTACAGTATACACCAGAGTACCACTAGTTACAGTACAGTATACACCAGACTACCACTAGGTACAGTACAGTATACACCAGAGTACCACTAGGTACAGTACACACCAGACTACCACTAGGTACAGTACAGTATACACCAGAGTACCACTAGGTACAGTACAGTATACACCAGAGTACCACTAGGTACAGTACAGTATACACCAGAGTACCACTAGGTACAGTACAGTATACACCAGAGTACCACTAGGTACAGTACAGTATACACCAGAGTACCACTAGGTACAGTACAGTATACACCAGAGTACCACTAGTTACAGTACAGTATACACCAGAGTACCACTAGGTACAGTACAGTATACACCAGACTACCACTAGTTACAGTATACACCAGACTACCACTAGTTACAGTATACACCAGACTACCACTAGTTACAGTACAGTATACACCAGACTACCACTAGTTACAGTATACACCAGACTACCACTAGTTACAGTACAGTATACACCAGACTACCACTAGTTACAGTACAGTATACACCAGACTACCACTAGGTACAGTACAGTATACACCAGACTACCACTATTTACAGTACAGTATACACCAGAGTACCACTAGGTACAGTACAGTACACACCAGACTACCACTAGGTACAGTACAGTACACACCAGAGTACCACTAGTTACAGTACAGTATACACCAGACTACCACTAGGTACAGTACAGTATACACCAGACTACCACTAGTTACAGTACAGTATACACCAGACTACCACTAGTTACAGTACAGTACACACCAGACTACCACTAGTTACAGTACAGTATACACCAGAATACCACTAGTTACAGTACAGTATACACCAGACTACCACTAGTTACAGTACAGTATACACCAGACTACCACTAGGTACAGTACAGTATACACCAGACTACCACTAGTTACAGTACAGTATACACCAGACTACCACTAGTTACAGTCACAGTATACACCAGACTACCACTAGTTACAGTACAGTATACACCAGACTACCACTAGTTACAGTACAGTATACACCAGACTACCACTAGTTACAGTACAGTATACACCAGACTACCACTAGTTACAGTACAGTATACACCAGACTACCACTAGTTACAGTACAGTATACACCAGACTACCACTAGGTACAGTACAGTATACACCAGACTACCACTAGTTACAGTACAGTATACACCAGAGTACCACTAGGTACAGTATACACCAGACTACCTCTAGTTACAGTATACACCAGAGTACCACTAGGTACAGTATACATCAGAGTACCACTAGGTACAGTACAGTATACACCAGACTACCACTAGTTACAGTACAGTATACACCAGAGTACCACTAGGTACAGTATACACCAGACTACCTCTAGTTACAGTATACACCAGAGTACCACTAGGTACAGTACAGTATACACCAGACTACCACTAGTTACAGTACAGTATACACCAGAGTACCACTAGTTACAGTACAGTATACACCAGAGTACCACTAGGTACAGTACAGTATACACCAGACTACCACTAGTTACAGTACAGTATACACCAGAGTACCACTAGGTACAGTACAGTATACACCAGATTACCACTAGTTACAGTATACACCAGACTACCACTAGTTACAGTACAGTATACACCAGACTACCACTAGTTACAGTACAGTACACACCAGACTTCCACTAGGTACAGTATCTTTGTTTCATGCATTATTTCTGACACGGGAAGTAAACTCAGTCAGATAAATCCTGCAGAGCCCAATGTTACCAACAAGGATCACAGCTGGCCAGAGGTCCACGCTGAATAACTGTGTCTGCCACTGAATAACTGTGTCTGCCATCAGTAGGTGGCCTAACTATTAGGGGTCCTGACCTGACCTCGTCTTTCCTGCCTGTTTTCTTCATGTCTGTGATGCACTTAGACTCTCATCACTGCTCCCGTTCAGCCTCCGAACACAGATTACGGAACACAGAACCCAGGATTCCTTAATACAGATTACAGAACACGATTACAGGACAGATTACAGGACACAGATTACAGGACACAGATTACAGAACACAGATTACAGAACACAGATCACAGAACACTGATTACAGCATTACAGAACACTGAATATATGGGACACAGATTACAGGACACAGATTACAGGACACAGATTACAGGACACATTACAGGACACAGATGAAAAGAGACACAGTTCTGAAGAACACTGATCACAGATTACAGGCCGGAGTTCAGATTACATGACACAGAACACAGGACACAGATTACAGGACACTGATCACAGATTACGGAACACAGAACCACAGATTCCTTAATACAGATTACAGAACACGATTACAGGACACAGATTACAGGACACAGATTACAGGACACAGATTACAAGTGGGACACAGATTACAGAACACAGATTACAGAACACAGATCACAGAACACCGATTACAGATTACAGAACACTGATCACAGATTACAGAACACCGATTACAGAACACAGAACATAGGATGGAATAGAGACCAGAATCTGTCTTGTGCCAAACAGTAGAACTGCTCTAAACAGTCCTATACTTCAGGTCTCTGCCCAAATAAAGGAAACACTTCCTTCAATTAGGAGATAAATATACTGGTTGTATGCTGCCACAAAGGTGGGGTTCCTCAGCAATTCCCTCAGCAATTCATATCCCATCATGCTTAGCGTCATATATAAAAATGTTGGGCAGACCACGCTCTTGCCCAATATTTTGGCTAAGCAATGACTATGCCCCATAGGATGACACACAATGCCTCCATCCACAGGTCACGAGTGGTCATTGAATGGTTTGATGAGCATGAAAACTATGTATGCCATGTCTGTCTCAGTCACCAGATCTCACATATGGATGATTCTGGAGCAGCACCTGAGACAGTGATTTCCACCACCAGCAACAAAACACCAAATAATGACATTTCTTGTGGAAGAATTGTGTCGCATCCCGCCAATAAAGTTCCAGACACTAAGAATCTTCTCCCTCTTCCTTCCTCCCTGCCTCCTCCCTCCCTTCTCCTTCCCTCTCTTCCCCACTTATCTCTTTTCATCTGTTATCCTGCAGCAGTACCCCAAAACCCCAAAACCGACCTCCATCACCTGTGGCCCCCAAAAGCAAACTGTTGTCCCCCTGCCCTCCAATGGCTCCCAAGACCCCCTCCACGGGCAAGAAGATCCCCACAGGCACCAAGACCCGCCCCAAAAGAGCCCAGACCCCTGTCAGGGTACAGCTTCAGCCGGTCTCTGTGGAAACTAACAACAAGCCCCATCAGCCAGACACTCCTAAGGAGACAAAGAGTAAGTTTGTTCGCCATGGTTACCGTATCCAAGCTCCAGGATGTTTCTTTTCAGCTGTTACTTCTTGTCTTCTCTGCCTTGAGAAAACACACATTGTATCAACTCTATGATGTTTGCCTCATATGGTCCTTGAAGTGTATTCCGTGGTTATGGTCCATCGTGTGGCTTCAGATGTGAAACAGAGGCCTCTCCTGTCTCTCTTGCTCTTACAGGCTCCAGTAATGTTCCTGCTATAATGGTGTCTTCGGCGCCGGCGACACAAACATCTCTTAGTGCACCAGTCACAGTGGCCGCCTCTACCCAATCCTCAAACCTACAGCTGACTGCCTCTGCTGCCTCAACTCCCACAACTGCCTCCTCTGCTGCCTCATCTACTGCTGCCACTCTGGCTTCCAGGCCCTCAGCCGGCACCAACGACCCAGAGGAAGCAGCTCGAGTGCTGGCTGAGAAACGCAGACAGGCCCGGGAGCAACGGGAGAGAGAGGAGCAGGAGCGCCTGGAGCAAGAGAAGAGGAAACGGTCAGTCAGACTCTGGCTGGAATTGATGAGACATGTCATTGAGTTAGGTTATTATAGTACTGTAGTATTATTGAATGTTTTTGATTGGAG
>NW_027037236.1:14281-16781 GCF_034236695.1 Oncorhynchus nerka
GTACAGTATACACCAGACTACCACTAGTTACAGTACAGTACACACCAGACTTCCACTAGGTACAGTATCTTTGTTTCATGCATTATTTCTGACACGGGAAGTAAACTCAGTCAGATAAATCCTGCAGAGCCCAATGTTACCAACAAGGATCACAGCTGGCCAGAGGTCAACGCTGAATAACTGTGTCTGCCACTGAATAACTGTGTCTGCCATCAGTAGGTGGCCTAACTATTAGGGGTCCTGACCTGACCTCGTCTTTCCTGCCTGTTTTCTTCATGTCTGTGATGCACTTAGACTCTCATCACTGCTCCCGTTCAGCCTCCGCCAGCCCCCTGGACGCCTGCTCCCACCACCACCCTCACCGGGACTCCTCCGAACGCTGGAGGGGAGGAGTGTCCGCCAGCACTCCCGACATCACACAGCGCCAACGCCGACGGAACTCAACGCTGGTCAGCGCACGTCCTCACACACACACACACACACACACATGTTCAAGCATACATGTTAACACCCACACACACACTATAGTGTAATTCCAGGTATTCTGCCATAACTGTTCACCCTTTTTGTTTCTCAAAGTTGGATAAGAAGAAGAAAGAGAAGAAAGACAAGGAGAGGGAGAATGAAAAAGAGAAAGTTCTGAAGAAGTTACCAATACCGACCAGATCCAGGCCGGAGTTCAGGTATTGTTAGGACACATGACACAGAACACAGGACACTGATTACAGGACACAGAACACAGATTACGGAACACAGAACCCAGATTCCTTAATACAGATTACAGAACACGATTACAGGACACAGATTACAGGACACAGATTACAGGACACAGATTACAGAACACAGATTACAGAACACAGATCACAGAACACCGATTACAGATTACAGAACACTGATTACAGGACACAGATTACAGGACACAGATTACAGGACACAGATTACAGGACACAGATTACAGGACACAGATTACAGAACACAGATCACAGAACACTGATCACAGATTACAGAACACAGATTACAGGACACAGATTACAGGACACAGATTACAGAACACTGATCACAGATTACAGGACACAGATTACAGGACACAGATTACAGAACACAGATCACAGAACACTGATCACAGATTACAGAACACAGATTACAGGACACAGATTACAGGACACAGATTACAGAACACAGATTACAGAACACAGATCACAGAACACCGATTACAGATTACAGAACACAGATTACAGAACACCGATTACAGAACACAGAACATAGGATGGAATAGAGACCAGAATCTGTCTTGTGCCAAACAGTAGAACTGCTCTAAACAGTCCTATACTTCAGGTCTCTGCCCAAATAAAGGAAACACTTCCTTCAATTAGGAGATAAATATATTGAAAGCAGGTGCTTTCACAAGGTGGGGTTCCTCAGCAATTCCTCAGCAATTCATATCCCATCATGCTTAAGGTCATATATAAAAATGTTGGGCAGACCATCATTTTGCCCATTATTTTGGCTACAATGACTATGCCCCCATAGGATGACAATGCCTCCATCCACAGGTCACGAGTGGTCATTGAATGGTTTGATGAGCATGAAAACTATGTATGCCATGTCTGTCTCAGTCACCAGATCTCACATATGGATGATTCTGGAGCAGCACCTGAGACAGTGATTTCCACCACCAGCAACAAAACACCAAATAATGACATTTCTTGTGGAAGAATTGTGTCGCATCCCGCCAATAAAGTTCCATGACACTAAGAATCTTCTCCCTCTTCCTTCCTCCCTGCCTCCTCCCTCTCCCCCTTCCTCCTTCCCTCTCTTCCCCACTTATCTCTTTTCATCTGTTATCCTGCAGCAGTACCCCAAAACCCCAAAACCGACCTCCATCACCTGTGGCCCCCAAAAGCAAACTGTTTGTCCCCCTGCCCTCCAATGGCTCCCAAGACCCCTCCACGGGCAAGAAGATCCCCACAGGCACCAAGACCCGCCCCAAAAGAGCCCAGACCCCTGTCAGGGTACAGCTTCAGCCGGTCTCTGTGGAAACTAACAACAAGCCCCATCAGCCAGACACTCCTAAGGAGACAAAGAGTAAGTTTGTTCGCCATGGTTACCGTGATTCAAGCTCCAGGATGTTTCTTTTCAGCTGTTACTTCTTGTCTTCTCTGCCTTGAGAAAACACACATTGTATCAACTCTATGATGTTTGCCTCATATGGTCCTTGAAGTGTATTCCGTGGTTATGGTCCATCGTGTGGCTTCAGATGTGAAACAGAGGCCTCTCCTGTCTCTCTTTTGCTCTTACAGGCTCCAGTAATGTTCCTGCTATAATGGTGTCTTCGGCGCGCGGCAGGCCACAAACATCTCTCGTGCACCAGTCACAGTGGCTGCCTCTACTCAATCTCAAACCCACAGCTGACTGCCTCGCTGCCTCAACTCCCACAACTGCCTCCTCTGCTGCCTCATCTACTGCTGCCATCTGGCTTCCCAGGCCCTCAGCCGGCACC
>NW_027037237.1:0-18280 GCF_034236695.1 Oncorhynchus nerka
TCCAGTCCCACCCTTCAGCTCCATTCAGCCCCTCCCATCTCTTAACACCACCCAGTACCACCCTTCAGCTCCATTCAGCCCCTCCCATATCTTAACACCACCAAGTCCCAACCTTTCAGCTCCATTCACCTCCTCCCATCTCTTAACACCACCCAATCCCACCCTTCAGCTCCATTCAGCCCCTCCAATCTCTTAACACCACCCAGTCCCACCCTTCAGCTCCATTCAGCCCCTCCCATCTCTTAACACCATCCAGTCCCACCATTCAGCTCCATTCAGCCCCTCCCATCTCTTAACACCATCCAGTCCCACCATTCAGCTCCATTCAGCCCCTCCCATCTCCTAACACCATCCAGTCCCACCATTCAGCTCCATTCAGCCCCTCCCATCTCTTAACACCATCCAGTCCCACCCTTCAGCTCCATTCAGCCCCTCCCATCTCTCAACACCATCCAGTCCCACCATTCAGCTCCTCCCATCTCTTAACACCATCCAGTCCCACCCTTCAGCTCCTCCCATCTCTTAACACCATCCAGTCCCACCCTTCAGCTCCATTCAGCCCCTCCCATCTCTTAACACCACCCAGTCCCACCCTTCAGCTCCATTCAGCCCCTCCCATCTCTTAACACCATCCAGTCCCACCATTCAGCTCCATTCAGCCCCTCCCATCTCTTAACACCATCCAGTCCCACCCTTCAGCTCCATTCAGCCCCTCCCATCTCTTAACACCATTCAGTCCCACCCTTCAGCTCCATTCAGCCCCTCCCATCTCTTAACACCATCCAGTCCCACCATTCAGCTCCATTCAGCCCCTCCCATCTCTCAACACCATCCAGTCCCACCATTCAGCTCCTCCCATCTCTTAACACCATCCAGTCCCACCCTTCAGCTCCTCCCATCTCTTAACACCATCCAGTCCCACCCTTCAGCTCCATTCAGCCCCTCCCATCTCTTAACACCACCCAGTCCCACCCTTCAGCTCCATTCAGCCCCTCCCATCTCTTAACACCATCCAGTCCCACCATTCAGCTCCATTCAGCCCCTCCCATCTCTTAACACCATCCAGTCCCACCCTTCAGCTCCATTCAGCCCCTCCCATCTCTTAACACCATTCAGTCCCACCCTTCAGCTCCATTCAGCCCCTCCCATCTCTTAACACCATCCAGTCCCACCATTCAGCTCCATTCAGCCCCTCCCATCTCTTAACACCATCCAGTCCCACCATTCAGCTCCATTCAGCCCCTCCCATCTCTTAACACCATCCAGTCCCACCCTTCAGCTCCATTCAGCCCCTCCCATCTCTTAACACCATCCAGTCCCACCCTTCAGCTCCATTCAGCCCTCCCATCTCTTAACACCATCCAGTCCCACCATTCAGCTCCATTCAGCCCCTCCCATCTCTCAACACCATCCAGTCCCACCCTTCAGCTCCATTCAGCCCCTCCCATCTCTTAACACCATCCAGTCCCACCCTTCAGCTCCATTCAGCCCCTCCCATCTCTTAACACCATCCAGTCCCACCATTCAGCTCCATTCAGCCCCTCCCATCTCTTAACACCATCCAGTCCCACCCTTCAGCTCCATTCAGCCCCTCCCATCTCTTAACACCATCCAGTCCCACCCTTCAGCTCCATTCAGCCCCTCCCATCTCTTAACACCACCCAGTCCCACCCTTCAGCTCCATTCAGCCCCTCCCATATCTTAACACCACCAAGTCCCAACCTTCAGCTCCATTCACCTCCTCCCATCTCTTAACACCACCCAATCCCACCCTTCAGCTCCATTCAGCCCCTCCAATCTCTTAACACCACCCAGTCCCACCCTTCAGCTCCATTCAGCCCCTCCCATCTCTTAACACCATCCAGTCCCACCATTCAGCTCCATTCAGCCCCTCCCATCTCTTAACACCATCCAGTCCCACCATTCAGCTCCATTCAGCCCCTCCCATCTCCTAACACCATCCAGTCCCACCATTCAGCTCCATTCAGCCCCTCCCATCTCTTAACACCATCCAGTCCCACCCTTCAGCTCCATTCAGCCCCTCCCATCTCTCAACACCATCCAGTCCCACCATTCAGCTCCTCCCATCTCTTAACACCATCCAGTCCCACCCTTCAGCTCCTCCCATCTCTTAACACCATCCAGTCCCACCCTTCAGCTCCATTCAGCCCCTCCCATCTCTTAACACCACCCAGTCCCACCCTTCAGCTCCATTCAGCCCCTCCCATCTCTTAACACCATCCAGTCCCACCATTCAGCTCCATTCAGCCCCTCCCATCTCTTAACACCATCCAGTCCCACCCTTCAGCTCCATTCAGCCCCTCCCATCTCTTAACACCATCCAGTCCCACCCTTCAGCTCCATTCAGCCCCTCCCATCTCTTAACACCATCCAGTCCCACCCTTCAGCTCCATTCAGCCCCTCCCATCTCTTAACACCATCCAGTCCCACCATTCAGCTCCATTCAGCCCCTCCCATCTCTTAACACCATCCAGTCCCACCCTTCAGCTCCATTCAGCCCCTCCCATCTCTTAACACCATCCAGTCCCACCCTTCAGCTCCATTCAGCCCCTCCCATCTCTTAACACCATCCAGTCCCACCCTTCAGCTCCATTCAGCCCCTCCCATCTCTTAACACCACCCAGTCCCACCCTTCAGCTCCATTCAGCCCCTCCCATCTCTTAACACCACCCAGTCCCACCCTTCAGCTCCATTCAGCCCCTCCCATCTCTTAACACCATCCAGTCCCACCCTTCAGCTCCATTCAGCCCCTCACATCTCTCAACACCATCCAGTCCCACCCTTCAGCTCCATTCAGCCCCTCCCATCTCTCAACACCATCCAGTCCCACCCTTCAGCTCCATTCAGCCCCTCCCATCTCTCAACACCATCCAGTCCCACCCTTCAGCTCCATTCAGCCCCTCACATCTCTCAACACCATCCAGTCCCACCCTTCAGCTCCATTCAGCCCCTCCCATCTCTCAACACCATCCAGTCCCACCATTCAGCTCCTCCCATCTCTTAACACCATCCAGTCCCACCCTTCAGCTCCTCCCATCTCTTAACACCATCCAGTCCCACCCTTCAGCTCCATTCAGCCCCTCCCATCTCTTAACACCACCCAGTCCCACCCTTCAGCTCCATTCAGCCCCTCCCATCTCTTAACACCATCCAGTCCCACCATTCAGCTCCATTCAGCCCCTCCCATCTCTTAACACCATCCAGTCCCACCATTCAGCTCCATTCAGCCCCTCCCATCTCTTAACACCATCCAGTCCCACCCTTCAGCTCCATTCAGCCCCTCCCATCTCTTAACACCATCCAGTCCCACCCTTCAGCTCCATTCAGCCCCTCCCATCTCTTAACACCATCCAGTCCCACCATTCAGCTCCATTCAGCCCCTCCCATCTCTTAACACCATCCAGTCCCACCATTCAGCTCCATTCAGCCTCCATTCTTTAACACCATCCAGTCCCACCCTTCAGCTCCATTCAGCCCTCCCATCTTAACACCATCCAGTCTCACCCTTCAGCTCTATTCAGCCCCCCTCCCATCTCTTTAACACCATCCAGTCCCACCCTTCAGCTCCATTCAGCCCCTCCCATCTCTTAACACCACCCAGTCCCACCCTTCAGCCCCCATTCAGCCCCTCCCCATCTCTTAACACCACCCAGTCCCACCCTTCAGCTCCTACCCATTCAGCCCCCATCTCTAACACCATCCAGTCCCACCCTTCAGCTCCATTCAGCCCTCACATCTCTCAACACCATCCAGTCCCACCTTCAGCTCCATTCAGCCCCTCCCATCTCTTAACACCATCCAGTCCCACCCTTCAGCTCCATTCAGCCCCTCCCATCTCTCAACACCATCCAGTCCCACCCTTCAGCTCCATTCAGCCCCTCCCATCTCTCAACACCATCCAGTCCCACCCTTCAGCTCCATTCAGCCCCTCCCATCTCTCAACACCATCCAGTCCCACCCTTCAGCTCCATTCAGCCCCTCCCATCTCTCAACACCATCCAGTCCCACCCTTCAGCTCCATTCAGCCCCTCCCATCTCTTAACACCATCCAGTCCCACCCTTCAGCTCCATTCAGCCCCTCCCATCTCTTAACACCATCCAGTCCCACCCTTCACCTCCATTCAGCCCCTCCCATCTCTTAACACCATCCAGTCCCACCCTTCAGCTCCATTCAGCCCCTCCCATCTCTCAACACCATCCAGTCCCACCCTTCAGCTCCATTCAGCCCCTCCCATCTCTTAACACCACCCAGTCCCACCCTTCAGCTCCATTCAGCCCCTCCCATCTCTTAACACCATCCAGTCCCACCCTTCAGCTCCATTCAGCCCCTCCCATCTCTCAACACCATCCAGTCCCACCCTTCAGCTCCATTCAGCCCCTCACATCTCTCAACACCATCCAGTCCCACCCTTCAGCTCCATTCAGCCCCTCCCATCTCTCAACACCATCCAGTCCCACCCTTCAGCTCCATTCAGCCCCTCCCATCTCTCAACACCATCCAGTCCCACCCTTCAGCTCCATTCAGCCCCTCCCATCTCTTAACACCATCCAGTCCCACCCTTCAGCTCCACTCAGCCCCTCCCATCTCTTAACACCATCCAGTCCCACCCTTCAGCTCCATTCAGCCCCTCCCATCTCTTAACACCATCCAGTCCCACCCTTCAGCTCCATTCAGCCCCTCCCATCTCTCAACACCATCCAGTCCCACCCTTCAGCTCCATTCAGCCCCTCCCATCTCTTAACACCATCCAGTCCCACCCTTCAGCTCCACTCAGCCCCTCCCATCTCTTAACACCATCCAGTCCCACCATTCAGCTCCATTCAGCCCCTCACATCTCTCAACACCATCCAGTCCCACCCTTCAGCTCCATTCAGCCCCTCCCATCTCTCAACACCATCCAGTCCCACCCTTCAGCTCCATTCAGCCCCTCCCATCTCTTAACACCATCCAGTCCCACCATTCAGCTCCATTCAGCCCCTCCCATCTCTTAACACCATCCAGTCCCACCCTTCAGCTCCATTCAGCCCCTCCCATCTCTTAACACCATCCAGTCCCACCCTTCAGCTCCATTCAGCCCCTCCCATCTCTTAACACCATCCAGTCCCACCCTTCAGCTCCATTCAGCCCCTCACATCTCTCAACACCATCCAGTCCCACACTTCAGCTCCACTCAGCCCCTCCCATCTCTTAACACCATCCAGTCCCACCCTTCAGCTCCATTCAGCCCCTCCCATCTCTTAACATCCATTTGGGATTTATATTTGCCATATATTTAACTGGGCTGTGATGTTTCACAAAAGTTCTGAACCTTTCTCTTCTCATAGTTTATAAAGATTGTAAAAAATATAAAATAAATATAAAATATAAAATATATATAAAATATAAAATATATATAAAATATAAAATATAAATATATATAAAATATAAAATATAAATATATATAAAATATAAAATATATATAAAATATAAAATATAAATATATTTTGCTAAAAGTATTATTCTATTATTGATCGATTGACTTCCGTCGACGATAACAAGCTGTCCAGGCCCTGAGGCAGCAAAGCAGTCCCAAACCATGATGCTCCCTCCACCATACTTTACAGTTGGGATGAGGTGTTGATGTTGGTGTGCTGTGCCTTCTTTACTCCACACATAGTGTTGTGTGTTCCTCCCAAACAACTAATCTTTAGTTTAATCTGTCCACAGAATATTTTACCAGTAGTGCTGTGGAACATCCAGGTGCACTTTTACAAACTTCAGACATGCAGCAATGTTTTTTTGGACAGCAGTGGCTTCTTCCGTGGTGTCCTCCCATGAACACCATTCTTGTTTAGTGTTTTTCGTATCGTAGACTCGTCAATAGAGATGTTAGCATGTTCCAGAGATTTCTGTAAGTCTTTAGCTGACACTCTAGGATTCTTCTTAACCTCATTGATCATTCTGTTCTGTTCTCTTGCAGTCATCTTTGCAGCATGGCCACTCCTAGGGAGAGTAGCAACAGTGCTGAACTTTCTCCATTTATAGACTATTAGTCTGACCGTGGACTGATGAACATCAAGGCTTTTAGAGATACTTCTGTAACCCTTTCCAGCTTTTTGCAACAATTCTTTATCATAGGTCTTCTGAGATCTCTTCTGTTCGAGGCATGGTTCACATCAGGCAATGCTTCTTGTGAATAGAAAACTAATTTTGTGAGTGTTTTTTATAGGGCAAGGCAGCTCTAACCAACATCTCCAATCTCGTCTCATTGATTTGACTCCTGACTCCAATTAGCTTTAGGAGAAGTCATTAGACTAGAGGGGTTCACATACCTTTTTCCAACCTACACTGTGAATGTTTAAATTATTTATTCAATATAGACAAGAAAAAAATATATTAATTTGTGTGCTATTTAGTTTAAGCACATTGTGTTTGTCTATTGTTGTGACTTAGATGAAGATCAGATCACATTTTATGACCAATTTATGCAGAAATCCAGGTAATTCCAAAGAGTGGTTGTAAGAATTTGAATAATAATTAGTGATGTACCGATATGTCATTTTTGGCCGATACCGATATCCGAATACTTTCCTTGCCAAAAAAAAAACGATACAGATATTTAACATTTTAGCGGCCTTTTAAGCATTCTAGTAGTGTTAAATAGTTAAAACACACACATGGACGGAGTGGTCTAAGGCAGTGCAAGAGGCATCACTACAGTCCCTGGTTCGAATCCAGGCTGTATCATATCCTGCTGTGATTGGGAGTCCCATAGTGCGGTGCACAATTGGCCCATCGTCGTCTGGGTTTGTCCGGGGTGGGGGAGGGTTTGTCCGGGGTGGGGGAGGGTTCGTCCGGGGTGGGGGAGGGTTCGTCCGGGGTGGGCCGTCATTGTGAATAAGAATTTCTTCTGAACTGACTTGCCTAGTTAAATAATGGTCACACACACACACACACACACACACACACACACACACACACACACACACACACACACACACACACACACACACACGCACCACACTGACCCAAAACCTTATTTTGTTGGCATTGATTATCCCCATTACCAGTAAAACATCAAAACCTATTTCCTTCATTCACTTGCTGTGTTGTTTCGTTGTTCATTAGTTCAGTCGTTTCATTGTCAACCAGGATTTCTATGGAAAACGCTGTTTGGGTCTTTGTGTGTCAAAAAAGATACACGTCAAATAACACGCCATCTGTTTCAGTAGCTGTAGTTGTTAGCTAACTATATAGCTAGGTGACTATATAGCTAGGTGACTATATAGCTAGGTGACTATATAGCTAGGTGACTATATAGATAGGTGACTATATAGCTAGGTGACTATATAGCTAGGTGACTATATAGCTAGGTGACTATATAGATAGCTGACTATATAGCTAGGTGACTATATAGATAGGTGACTATATAGATAGGTGACTATATAGCTAGGTGACTATATAGCTAGGTGACTATATAGCTAGGTGACTATATAGATAGGTGACTATATAGATAGGTGACTATATAGCTAGGTGACTATATATAGCTAGGTGACTATATAGATAGGTGACTATATAGATAGGTGACTATATAGCTAGGTGACTATATAGATAGGTGACTATATAGATAGGTGACTATATAGCTAGGTGACTATATAGATAGGTGACTATATAGATAGGTGACTATATAGCTAGGTGACTATATAGCTAGGTGACTATATAGCTAGGTGACTATATAGCTAGGTGACTATATAGATAGGTGACTATATAGCTAGGTGTCATCATCTAAAATAACCCTCATTTATAAGGCAGTTCTTATTTGATTCATGGTGGTCGGACCCATCTATGTGAAGCTAGCCACAATAAGGATTAGCCACAATAGTGGACTCTGCGGTTAGCCTTCAAAATAAAAGTATGGCATAATTTGTAAGTCGCTCTGGATAAGAGTGTCTGATAAATGACTTAAATGTAAATGTAATTCTACAATTTGTATTCATTCACATTACTGTCAATGACAAACTTTCATTTTGAAGGCAAACTGCAAATTCCACTATTGTGCCTAATCCTTATTGTGGCTAGCTTCACAACACATGACCCTGTCCGGTCGATCCTCACTAGCCAGATGAAGCTAGCTGGCTAGCTATTTATTTTCATGATCTGAAGTTCAATTCCAATAGTCGAACAACAAGTGACAACCTAGCTAATACTTACTCACAAAGATTCCTAAATCATTGCTAAGAATAATGAAAATGACTGTGTTTCTACTGGTCATTGTTTTCAGGCTGGTTGTATTGGTGCTAGCTGGGTACCAGCTAAAAACTAGCTAGGTACCAGCTAAAACTAACTAAATTACCAAGCTAAAGCTAGCTAGGTACCAAGCTAAAGTGATTACAACTAGGATAGGAAAATAAATGATGCTTTATTACCATATTATTATATATTATTATTATATTATTATGTTATTATATTATATATTATTATATATTATTATTATATATTATATATTATTATATAGTATTATTATATATTATATATTATTATATAGTATATTATATATTATTATTATTATATAGTATTATTATATGTTATATATTATTATATATATATTATTATATTATTATTATATATTATTATTATTATATATAGCATTATTATATGTTATATATTATTATATAATATATATATAATATATTATTATATATTATATTATATATTATTATATTATATATATATTATTATTTATATTATTATTATTATTATATATGTTATATATTATTATATATATATTATTATTATATTATATATTATATATTATTATTATTATATTTATATTATTATTATATTATATATTATTATTATTATTATTATATATTATATATTATTATTATTATATATTATATATTATTATATTATATATTATATAATATATTATATATTATATATTATTATTATATATTATTATATTATATTATTATTATATATATATATTATATATTATTATTAGTATTATTATATATTATATATTATTATATATTTATTATATATATATTATTATTATATATATATTATTATATTATTATTATATATATATTATTATATATTATTATTATATTACTAATATATATTATATATTATTATATTATTATATATATATTATTATTATATTATTATATATTATATATTATTATATAGTATATATTATTATTATATATTATTATTATTATTATATTACTATATATTATTATATATTATTATATTATATATTATTATATATTATTATTATTATTATATATTATTATTATTATTATATTATATATTATTATTATTATATTATATATACTACTATATATTATTATTATATATTATATGTTATTATTACTATATATATTATTATTATTATTATTATATTAATACTATATAATATTATATATTATTATTTATTATATAATATATAATAATTATATTATTATATTATATATTATTATTATTATATATTATATATTATTATTATTATATAATATAATATTTATTAATATTACCAGATAATATATATTATATTATATATTATTATATAGTATATATTATTATTATTATTATATATTATAATTATATTATTATAGTATTATTATATATTATTATATAGTATTATTATATTATTATATATATTATATATTATTATTATATATTATATATTATTATATAGTATTATTATATATTATATATTATTATATAGTATTATTATATGTTATATATTATTATATATTATATTATATAGTATTATTATATTATTATATATTATTATATAGTATATATTATATTATATATTATTATATAGTTATATTATATAGTATTATTATATATTATATATTATTACCATAGTATTGTAAACATCATTAGTAGGCGATTGTTTGCAGATTTTTGTACATCTTTGACAGTGCTACTGTATCTTCTTTGACACGCAAAGACCCAGAAAGCGGGCGTTCCGTGGTATGTCGTGAGGCTGATAGCAGTGGCGCTATTGCTGTGTAACTCCGGTGAGCAACATCTGAAAAAATAGCTCGCGATGGTGCAGCCATGCGATTATTTCGACCAGTGGCGAAAGCCAACATCACCGGGCGAGCGGTTGATTGTCAGAGGGCATTGAATTCCATTATCTTTTGGCTTTAATAGGTTAGATTTAGAAACTGAACCTTCGGGAGATATTAGCTAAAAATGCCAACATCGGTATCGGGCGATTCGATATGTTCTGATATATTGTGATCTAAAAAGAATTTGTGGAAAATTCAGCAACGTAATATAAATACGAACCAAGGGAATCAATCTGGGGCTTTCCTTCCACAGAAGCAGAAAAAGAACATAGGAGAGATGAGAAGAGACCAGACGTACAAAACGGTGGCCTGTGGAATCCACACGGCTGCGCACAGTGGACCTCGACTGGGTTTTTACTTGTGGCCTGCTGGAATCCACACGCTGCAGCACAGTGGACCTCGACTGGGTTTTTACTTGCGGCCTGTGGAATCCACACGCTGCAGCACAGTGGACCTCGACTGGGTTTTTTTACTTGTGGCCTGTGGAATCCACGCTGCAGCACAGTGGGACCTCGACTGGGTTTTACTTGTGGCCTGTGGAATCCACCGCTGCAGCACAGTGGACCTCGACTGGGTTTTTTACTTGTGGCCTGTGGAATCCACACGCTGCGGCACAGTGGACCTCGACTGGGTTTTTACTTGTGGCCTGTGGAATCACGCTGCAGCACAGTGGACCTCGACTGGGTTTTTGTAGCCTGTGGAATCACACGCATGGCACAGTGGACCTCGACTGAGTTTTTACTTGGCCTGTGGAATCCACCGCTGCAGCACAGTGGACCTCGACTGGGTTTTACTTGTGGCCTGTGGAATCCACCGCTGCAGCTGGTGGACCTCGACTGGGTTTTTACTTGTGGCCTGTGGAATCCACCGCTGCAGCACAGTGGACCTCGACTGGTTTTTACTTGTGGCCTGTGGAATCCACAGGCTGCAACAGTGGACCTCGACTGGGTTTTACTTGTAGCCTGTGGAATCCACGCTGCAGCACAGTGGACCTCGACTGGGTTTTACTTGTGGCCTGTGGAATCCACCGCTGCAGCACAGTGGACCTCGACTGGGTTTTTTACTTGTGGCCTGTGGAATCCACACGCTGCAGCACAGTGGACCTCGGCTGGGTTTTTACTTGTGGCCCCTGTGGAATCCACACGCTGCAGCACAGTGGACCTCGACTGGGTTTTTACTTGCCCGATCAAATTATTAACTAGAACCCAGCAAATCCGTTTCTCTCCGTCTGCCTGTCTGTGTGTGTGTGTGTGGTGTGTGCATAGAAGTGTGTGTGTGTGTGTATGTGTATGTGTGTGTGTGTGTGTGTGTGTGTGTATGTGTCTGTGTGTGTGTGCGTGTATGGTGTGTGCGTGTGTATGGTGTTATGGTGTGTGCGTGTGTATGGTGTGTGCGTGTGTGTGTGTGCGTATGGTGTGTGCGTCGTGGTGTGTGTGTGTGTGTATGTGTGTGTGCTATAGTGTGTGCATTAATATGAATTGTGTGCATGTGTGTGTGTGTGGTGGCGCTAATGCGTGTGTGTGTGGTGTATATGTGCGTGTGCGTGCGAATGCGTGCGTGCGTCACGAGAAACGATGACAACTCTCTGTAAAAACAAGTGGAGAGAATTATGACTGTCATGAGATAAACTTAACAGGCCCAAATAAACGTTTATGTATGCAAACATCACGTTCAAGATGGACCTAAATAGCATGTGGCAGTTTAAAGAGGCACTGTGCAGAAATATCCGTCATTTCTGGGTTGCTAACATTCTAATAGTTAGCCCAATTCAGTTTATGTGACAAAACCATAAACCATAAACCATAAATATAGTATTTTCAGCTGTTTGAAGCTGGTGTACAAAACCGAAACAAAACTTTAAAAACCTAAAAATAGTACACATAGAACAGATCTACGACTTCTTAGACTGGCTTTCAACGAGAATGACAGATCTATAACACATAGAACAGATCCACGGCTGCTTAGACTGGCTTTCAATGAGAATGACAGATCTATAACACATAGAACAGATCTACGGCTATAGACTGGCTTTCAGTGAGAATTCTATAACACATAGAACAGATCCACGGCTTCTTAGACTGGCTTTCAATGAGAATGACAGATCTATAACACATAGAACAGATCCACGGCTGCTTAGACTGGCTTTCAATGAGAATGACAGATCTATAACACATAGAACAGATCTGCGGCTTCTTAGACTGGCTTTCAGGGAGAAAATGACAGATCTATAACACATAGAACAGATCTACAGCTTCTTAGACTGGCTTTCAATGAGAATGACAGATCTATAACACATAGAACAGATCCCACGGCTGTTGAGCTGGCTTTCAGTGAGAATGACAGATCTATAACACATAGAACAGATCCACGGCTTCTTAGACTGGCTTTCAATGAGAATGACAGATCTATAACACATAGAACAGATCTACGGCTTCATGACTGGCTTTCAGGGAGAATGACAGATCTATAACACATAGAACAGATCTACAGCTTCTTAGACTGGCTTTCAATGAGAATGACAGATCTATAACACATAGAACAGATCTACGGCTTCTTGACTGGCTTTCAATGAGAATGACAGATCTATAACACATAGAACAGATCTACGGCTTCTTAGACTGGCTTTCAGTGAGAATGACAGATCTATAACACATAGAACAGATCTCGGCTTCTTAGACTGGCTTTCAATGAGAATGACAGATCTATAACACACATTTCTATGTGAATTTGGTCAGGTAAGCCCAAAAGTTAGATATTGTAGAATTAAGTTCTTTATTTAGGATCAAAAATCAAGTTCAGGCTAAAGATAAAGTACTATGTTTCAGTTTGTTTATATAACCACGTGTGTCAACATTGAATGCTCAGTTTTCAGTGTGTTTTGTTGAATTTGTCTTGGTCAAACACCCATGAAACAGCTTTCCTGCAAATGGGCATGTGCCAATCGAACTCAACAAGGAAACAGTCGGTGGGTGCATTCGATTAATGTTTATTGGAAAGGGTATAGATTGTCAGCAAATATAGAAAGACACGCAACTACAGAGGACAAACATAGGCACAAGTAAGCGTTTCATAATTTTTAAAAAATGTTTAAGTAGTGACCTTATGCAAATCAATGTAGTTGGGTTGAATTCCACAAAACCTGGTCTCTGTTCACAGTTCATCAGAAACTGAATTCTCCATGAAGTGGAATATAGTCCAGCTAATGCTGGCATATCCTATTTATATTGAACAGTAGTGAAAAAGTACTCAAGTGTCATACTTGAGTAAAAGTAAAGATACCTTATTGAAAATGCATCAAGTAAAAGTGAAAGTCGCTGCAGTAAAATACTACTTGAGTAAAGTCTATAAGTATTTGGTTTTTGAAATATACATAAGTACATGTAATTGCTGAAATATACTTAGAAGTATCAAAAGTAAAAGTATAATCATTTCAAATTCCTATTAATGCAAACCAGATTGCAAAATGTTAAATGGTGCTTATTTAAGGATGGCCTGGGGGCACACTCGATCGGTGGCGTCGACCGCCGAACGCCGCCGAACAAGGAGAAGAGCCGACTTCGGAGGAGAGTCGTGACACCAGGGATGTTCTCTTGATAAGTGCGCGAATTTGACTATTTTCCTGTCTGATGTGTTCAAAATGTAACGAAGTACTTTTGGGTGTTTTAAGAAAAATGTATGGAGTAAAAGTACATTAGTGTATTTAGTAATGTAGTGAAGTTAAGTAATAGTTATCAAAAATATAAATATTAATATTACGATACCCCCAAAAACTACTTAATAACGTTAGTCATTACACCACTAATATTGAACACATCGCATTGCCATTTACTAATAGTTTAAAACGATAATCAGAAGATACAAACGTAGAAAGAAATGTAAACATACAATAGAAAACTTAGTTCAACATAGCCTACCTCGCAATGGTGCAATCGGTGTGGAAGCATCGAAGTCTCGCCTGGAGATGAGCAGGCGGTTGACTCCCGGTTGGATCGCACCGAAGCCCCTCAGGACCGGACCTGCGACACAATTACACACCGGACAAATATCCAGGCGTTTCAGCTTGGTGTAAAGCAGGTATGAAGCCCCGCCGACGAGATGTTTTAGAAAGAGGTCAAAAACTTGGGGTAGACAAATCAGTCGTCCTGTCCTCCGACGCTGAAAAGGGCGACTTGCACTCCGTAATACATCGACCATTCTGCACTCACTGGTTGTGGTTGTAGTTGTAGTGGTGGAAATTCCTCGATCTCGAAAAACCGGTGTGTTGGCGAATCCCAAGCCACCGGATGGGACTCCTGACCCGGTTAGGAAGGGGTTGAGTCCGGTGGTGGTGAGCCGCGGGGAGTCTGGATGAGGGCTGGTGGTTGTGGCGGTGTAGATCGGGTCTGAGCGGAATATTCCCAAGGAGGAAGGTGCTCCTGAGCCGGGTGAGAGGACAGGAGGGGTCGCCGGGACGGCCATAGTGGTGGACATGGTCACTTTCACTTGTTGTTCTCTCTCACTGGCGCTTATTTGTTCTCGGTCCTCTCCTCACTCTCTCTGTGCTTTTCTCTCGGTTTCCCACGCTCTACCCTGGTCGTCACTAGTTACCACAGCCACAAAGTCAGAAGACCCGCCTACTCGACCAATCAATGTGCTAGACAGCGCAGCTGCTGATATCATTGATCCAATCATATTGTATTAGTTACATGCGCCGAATACAACAGGTGTAGGAGACCTTACCGTGAAATACTGAATACAACAGGTGTAGTAGACCTTACAGTGAAATGCTGAATACAACAGGTGTAGTAGACCTTACCGTGAAATGCTGAATACAACAGGTGTAGTAGACCTTACAGTGAAATGCTGAATACAACAGGTGTAGTAGAGTTACAGTGAAATGCTGAATACAACAGGTGTAGTAGACCTTACCGTGAAATGCTGAATACAACAGGTGTAGTAGACCTTACAGTGAAATTCTGAATACAACAGGTGTAGTAGACCTTACAGTGAAATGCTGAATACAACAGGTGTAGTAGACCATACAGTGAAATGCTGAATACAACAGGTGTAGTAGACCTTACAGTGAAATGCTGAATACAACAGGTGTAGTAGACCTCACAGTGAAATGCTGAATACAACAGGTGTAGTAGACCTTACAGTGAAATGCTGAATACAACAGGTGTAGTAGACCTTACAGTGAAATGCTGAATACAACAGGTGTAGTAGACCTCACAGTGAAATACTGAATACAACAGGTGTAGTAGACCTTACAGTGAAATGCTGAATAAAACAGGTGTAGTAGACCTTACAGTGAAATGCTGAATACAACAGGTGTAGTAGACCTTACCGTGAAATGCTGAATACAACAGGTGTAGTAGACCTTACCGTGAAATGCTGAATACAACAGGTGTAGTAGACCTTACAGTGAAATGCTGAATACAACAGGTGTAGCAGACCTCACAGTGAAATACTGAATACAACAGGTGTAGTAGACCTTACAGTGAAATGCTGAATACAACAGGTGTAGTAGACCTCACAGTGAAATGCTGAATACAACAGGTGTAGTAGACCTTACAGTGAAATGCTGAATACAACAGGTGTAGTAGACCTTACAGTGAAATGCTGAATACAACAGGTGTAGTAGACCTTACATTGAAATGCTGAATACAACAGGTGTAGTAGACCTTACCGTGAAATGCTGAATACAACAGGTGTAGTAGACCTTACATTGAAATGCTGAATACAACAGGTGTAGTAGACCTCACAGTGAAATGCTGAATAC
Organism: Oncorhynchus nerka; assembly: GCF_034236695.1. Lineage (NCBI taxonomy): Eukaryota > Metazoa > Chordata > Actinopteri > Salmoniformes > Salmonidae > Oncorhynchus > Oncorhynchus nerka. Next base: position 15,851 of record NW_027037237.1, read on the forward strand.
AACAGGTGTAGTAGACCTCACAGTGAAATGCTGAATACAACAGGTGTAGTAGACCTTACAATGAAATGCTGAATACAACAGGTGTAGTAGACCTTACAGTGAAATGCTGAATACAACAGGTGTAGTAGACCTTACAGTGAAATGCTGAATACAACAGGTGTAGTAGACCTTACAGTGAAATGCTGAATACAACAGGTGTAGTAGACCTTACAGTGAAACGCTGAATACAACAGGTGTAGTAGACCTTACAGTGAAATGCTGAATACAACAGGTGTAGTAGACCTTACAGTGAAATGCTGAATACAACAGGTGTAGTAGACCTCACAGTGAAACGCTTACTAACAAGTCATTAACCAACAATGCCTTTTTAAGAAAATAGAAAATATTTACAAAATAAACTAATGTAAAAAAAATGAAGAAAAATAAGAAAAGGTGACACAATAACAATAATGAGGCTATATACACGGTATACCGGTACTATGTCAATGTGGAGGCTATATACAGGGTATTACGGTACAGAGTCAATGTGGAGGCTATATACAGGGTATTACGGTACAGAGTCAATGTGGAGGCTATATACACGGTATACCGGTACTATGTCAATGTGGAGGCTATATACAGGGGGTACCGGTACAGAGTCAATGTGGAGGCTATATACAGGGGGTACCGGTACAGAGTCAATGTGGAGGCTATATACAGGGTATTACGGTACAGAGTCAATGTGGAGGCTATATACACGGTATACCGGTACTATGTCAATGTGGAGGCTATATACAGGGTATTACGGTACAGAGTCAATGTGGAGGCTATATACAGGGTATTACGGTACAGAGTCAATGTGGAGGCTATATACAGGGTATTACGGTACATAATCAATGTGGAGGCTATATACAGGGTATTACGGTACAGAGTCAATGTGGAGGCTATATACAGGGTGTTACGGTACAGAGTCAATGTGGAGGCTATATACAGGGTATTACGGTACATAATCAATGTGGAGGCTATATACAGGGTATTACGGTACAGAGTCAATGTGGAGGCTATATACAGGGTGTTACGGTACAGAGTCAATGTGGAGGCTATATACAGGGTATACCGGTACAGAGTCAATGTGGAGGCTATATACAGGGTATTACGGTACAGAGTCAATGTGGAGGCTATATACACGGTATACCGGTACAGAGTCAATGTGGAGGCTATATACAGGGTATTACGGTACAGAGTCAATGTGGAGGCTATATACAGGGTATTACGGTACAGAGTCAATGTGGAGACTATATACAGGGTGTTACGGTACAGAGTCAATGTGGAGGCTATATACAGGGTGTTACGGTACATAATCAATGTGGAGGCCTTATACACGGTATACCGGTACAGAGTCAATGTGGAGGCTATATACAGGGTATTACGGTACAGAGTCAATGTGGAGGCTATATACAGGGTGTTACAGTACAGAGTCAATGTGGAGGCTATATACAGGGGGTACCGGTACAGAGTCAATGTGGAGGCTATATACAGGGGGTACTGGTACAGAGTCAATGTGGAGGCTATATACAGGGTATTACGGTACAGAGTCAATGTGGAGGCTATATACAGGGTATTACGGTACAGAGTCAATGTGGAGGCTATATACAGGGTATTACGGTACATAATCAATGTGGAGGCTACATACAGGGTATTACGGTACAGAGTCAATGTGGAGGCTATATACAGGGTATTACGGTACAGAGTCAATGTGGAGGCTATATACAGGGTATTACGGTACAGAGTCAATGTGGAGGCTATATACAGGGTATTACGGTACAGAGTCAATGTGGAGGCTATATACAGGGTATTACGGTACAGAGTCAATATGGAGGCTATATACAGGGTATTACGGTACAGAGTCAATGTGGAGGCTATATACAGGGTATTACGGTACAGAGTCAATGTGGAGGCTATATACAGGGGGTACCGGTACTATGTCAATGTGGAGGCTATATACAGGGGGTACCGGTACAGAGTCAATGTGAGGCTATATACAGGGGGTACCGGTACTATGTCAATGTGGAGGCTATATACAGGGGGTACCGGTACAGAGTCAATGTGGAGGCTATATACAGGGGGTACCGGTACAGAGTCAATGTGGAGGCTATATACAGGGGGTACCGGTACTATGTCAATGTGGAGGCTATATACAGGGGGTACCGGTACTATGTCAATGTGGAGGCTATATACAGGGGGTACCGGTACTATGTCAATGTGGAGGCTATATACAGGGGGTACCGGTACTATGTCAATGTGGAGGCTATATACAGGGGGTACCGGTACTATGTCAATGTGGAGGCTATAGACAGGGGGTACCGGTACTATGTCAATGTGCGGGGTAGCTCTTTGTACAAGGTATCGGTGTGTTGAAGGTACCGAACTGTCTATTTAAGCATTTGGCAC
>NW_027037238.1:0-18287 GCF_034236695.1 Oncorhynchus nerka
GTGGAAGAGAGGTAGTCACAGTGGAAGAGAGATAGTATCGTGGAAGAGAGGTTGTGTCGTGGAAGAGGAGGTAGTATTGTGAAGAGAGGTAGTATTGTGGAAGAGAGGTAGTATCGTGGAAGAGAGGTAGGACTGTGGAATATATGTTGTATAGTGGAAGAGAGGTAGTATCGTGGAAGAGAGGTTGTATAGTGGAAGAGAGGTAGTATCGTGGAAGAGAGGTTGTATAGTGGAAGAGAGGTAGCACTGTGGAAGAGAGGTAGTATTGTGGAAGAGAGGTAGTATCGTGGAAGAGAGGTAGTATAGTGGAAGAGAGGTAGTATCGTGGAAGATAGATTAGTGGTCGTGGAAGAGAGGTAGTATAGTGGAAGAGAGGTAGTATCGTGGAAGAGAGGTAGTATTGTGGAAGAGAGGTTGTATAGTGGAAGAGAGGTAGTGTCGTGGAAGAGAGGTAGTATCGTGGAAGAGAGGTAGTGTCATGGAAGAGAGGTTGTATAGTGGAAGAGAGGTAGTATCGTGGAAGAGAGGTAGTATATCGTGGAAGAGAGGTAGTGTCAGTGGAAGAGAGGTTGTATAGTGGAAGAGAGGTAGCATGTGGAAGAGAGGTAGTGTCGTGGAAGAGAGGTTGTGTCGTGGAAGAGAGGTAGTATAGTGGAAGAGAGGTAGTATCGTGGAAGAGAGGTTGTATTGTGGAAGAGAGGTTGTATAGTGGAAGAGAGGTAGTGTCGTGGAAGAGAGGTAGTGTCGTGGAAGAGAGGTTGTATAGTGGAAGAGAGGTAGTATTGTGGAAGAGAGGTAGTATCGTGGAAGAGAGGTAGTGTCATGGAAGAGAGGTTGTATAGTGGAAGAGAGGTAGTATAGTGGAAGAGAGGTAGTATCGTGGAAGAGAGGTTGTATAGTGGAAGAGAGGTAGTATTGTGGAAGAGATTGTATAGTGGAAGAGAGTAGTATCGTGGAAGAGAGGTTGTATAGTGGAAGAGAGGTAGTATCGTGGAAGAGAGGTATGTATAGTGGAAGAGAGTTAGTATCGTGGAAGATAGGTTGTATAGTGGAAGAGAGGTAGTATCGTGGAAGAGAGGTTGTATAGTGGAAGAGAGGTAGTATCGTGGAAGAGAGGTTGTATAGTGGAAGAGAGTTAGTATCGTGGAAGATAGGTTGTATAGTGGAAGAGAGGTTGTATAGTGGAAGAGAGGTAGTATTGTGGAAGAGAGTTGTATAGTGGAAGAGAGGTAGTATCGTGGAAGATAGGTAGTATCGTGGAAGAGAGGTTGTATAGTGGAAGAGGGTAGTATTGTGGAAGAGAGATTGTATAGTGGAAGAGAGGTAGTATCGTGGAAGATAGGTTGTATAGTGGAAGAGAGGTTGTATAGTGGAAGAGAGGTAGTATCGTGGAAGAGAGGTTCTGTCGTGGAAGAGAGGTTATGTTGTGAAAGAAGAGAGTTCTGTCATGGAAGAGAAGTTATGTCGTGGAAGAGAGGTTCTGTCATGGAAGAGAAGATTCTGTCGTGGAAGAGAGGTTCTGTCGTGGAAGAGAGGTTATATCGTGGAAGAGAGGTTATGTCAGTGGAAGAGAGAGTTCTGTAGTGGAAGAAGATTATATCGTGGAAGAGAGTAGTTCTGTCGTGGAAGAGAGTAGTATCGTGGAAGAAGAGGTAGTGTCGTGGAAGAGGTTGTATCGTGGAAGAGAGGTTCTGTCATGGAAGAGAGATAGTATTGTGGAAGAGAGGTAGTATTGTGGAAGAGAGGTAGTATTGTGGAAGAGAGGTAGTATAGTGGAAGAGAGGTAGTATTGTGGAAGAGAGGTAGTATGTGGAAGAGAGGTAGTATTGTGGAAGAGAGGTAGTATAGTGGAAGAGAGGTAGTATCGTGGAAGATAGATTCTGTCGTGGAAGAGAGGTAGTATAGTGGAAGAGAGGTAGTATCGTGGAAGAGAGGTAGTGTCATGGAAGAGAGGTTGTATAGTGGAAGAGAGGTAGTGTCATGGAAGAGAGGTAGTATCGTGGAAGAGAGGTAGTGTCATGCAAGAGAGGTTGTATAGTGGAAGAGAGGTAGTATCGTGGAAGAGAGGTAGTATCGTGGAAGAGAGGTAGTGTCATGGAAGAGAGGTTGTATAGTGGAAGAGAGGTTATGTCGTGGAAGAGAGGTAGTGATCGTGGAAGAGAGGTTCTGTCGTGGAAGAGAGGTAGTATCGTGGAAGAGAGGTAGTATCAGTGGAAGAGAGGTAGTATTGTGGAAGAGAGGTAGTATAGTGGAAGAGAGGTAGTATTGTGGAAGAGAGGTTGTATTAGTGGAAGATAGGTTGTATAGTGGAAGAGAGAAGTGTTAGTGGAAGAGAGTAGTATAGTGGAAGAGAGGTAGTATTGTGGAAGAGAGGTAGTATAGTGGAAGAGAGGTAGTATTGTGGAAGAGAAGTAGTATTGTGGAAGAGAGGTAGTATTGTGGAAGAGAGGTAGTATAGTGGAAGAGAGGTAGTATCGTGGAAGATAGATTATGTCGTGGAAGAGAGGTAGTATAGTGGAAGAGAGGTAGTATCGTGGAAGAGAGGTTGTATTGTGGAAGAGAGGTTGTATAGTGGAAGAGAGGTAGTGTCATGGAAGAGAGGTAGTATCGTGGAAGAGAGGTAGTGTCATGGAAGAGAGGTTGTATAGTGGAAGAGAGGTAGTATCGTGGAAGAGAGGTAGTATCGTGGAAGAGAGGTAGTGTCATGGAAGAGAGGTTGTATAGTGGAAGAGAGTTAGTATTGTGGAAGAAGAGGTAGTGTCGTGGAAGAGAGGTTGTATTGTGGAAGACAGGTTGTATAGTGGAAGAGAGGTAGTATCGTGGAAGAGAGGTTGTATTGTGGAAGACAGGTTGTATAGTGGAAGAGAGGTAGTATCGTGGAAGAAGGTAGTGTCATGGAAGAGAGGTTGTATAGTGGAAGAGAGGTAGTATCGTGGAAGAGAGGTAGTATCGTGGAAGAGAGGTAGTGTCATGGAAGAGAGGTTGTATAGTGGAAGAGAGGTAGTATTGTGGAAGAGAGGTAGTGTCGTGGAAGAGAGGTTGTATAGTGGAAGAGAGGTAGTATTGTGGAAGAGAGGTTGTATAGTGGAAGAGAGGTAGTATCGTGGAAGAGAGGTTGTATAGTGGAAGAGAGGTAGTATCGTGGAAGAGAGATTGTATAGTGGAAGAGAGTTAGTATCGTGGAAGATAGGTTGTATAGTGGAAGAGAGGTAGTATCGTGGAAGAGAGGTTGTATAGTGGAAGAGAGGTAGTATCGTGGAAGAGAGGTTGTATAGTGGAAGAGAGTTAGTATCGTGGAAGATAGGTTGTATAGTGGAAGAGAGGTTGTATAGTGGAAGAGAGGTAGTATTGTGGAAGAGAGTTAGTATAGTGGAAGAGAGGTAGTATCGTGGAAGATAGGTAGTATCGTGGAAGAGAGGTTGTATAGTGGAAGAAGGTAGTATCGTGGAAGAGAGGTTGTATAGTGGAAGAGAGGTAGTATCGTGGAAGATAGGTTGTATAGTGGAAGAGAGGTTGTATAGTGGAAGAGAGGTAGTATTGTGGAAGAGAGGTTCTGTCGTGGAAGAGAGGTTATGTTGTGAAAGAAGAGGTTCTGTCGTGGAAGAGAAGTTATGTCGTGGAAGAGAGGTTCTGTCGTGGAAGAGAGGTTCTGTCGTGGAAGAGAGGTTCTGTCGTGGAAGAGAGGTTATGTCGTGGAAGAGAGGTTATGTCGTGGAAGAGAGGTTCTGTCGTGGAAGAGAGGTTATATCGTGGAAGAGAGGTTCTGTCGTGGAAGAGAGGTAGTATCGTGGAAGAGAGGTAGTGTCGTGGAAGAGAGGTTGTATCGTGGAAGAGAGGTTCTGTCATGGAAGAGAGATAGTATTGTGGAAGAGAGGTAGTATTGTGGAAGAGAGGTAGTATTGTGGAAGAGAGGTAGTATAGTGGAAGAGAGGTAGTATTGTGGAAGAGAGGTAGTATTGTGGAAGAGAGGTAGTATTGTGGAAGAGAGGTAGTATAGTGGAAGAGAGGTAGTATCGTGGAAGATAGATTCTGTCGTGGAAGAGAGGTAGTATAGTGGAAGAGAGGTAGTATCGTGGAAGAGAGGTAGTGTCATGGAAGAGAGGTTGTATAGTGGAAGAGAGGTAGTGTCATGGAAGAGAGGTAGTATCGTGGAAGAGAGGTAGTGTCATGGAAGAGAGGTTGTATAGTGGAAGAGAGGTAGTATCGTGGAAGAGAGGTAGTATCGTGGAAGAGAGGTAGTGTCATGGAAGAGAGGTTGTATAGTCGAAGAGAGGTTATGTCGTGGAAGAGAGGTTATGTCGTGGAAGAGAGGTTCTGTCGTGGAAGAGAGGTAGTATTGTGGAAGAGAGGTAGTATTGTGGAAGAGAGGTAGTATTGTGGAAGAGAGGTAGTATAGTGGAAGAGAGATAGTATCGTGGAAGATAGGTTCTGTCGTGGAAGAGAGGTAGTATTGTGGAAGAGAGGTAGTATTGTGGAAGAGAGGTAGTATTGTGGAAGAGAGGTTGTATTGTGGAAGAGAGGTAGTATCGTGGAAGATAGGTTGTATTAGTGGAAGAGAGGTAGTATTAGTGGAAGAGAGATAGTATTCGTGGAAGAGAGGTAGTATTATGGAAGAGAGGTAGTATAGTGGAAGAAGAGGTGAGTATCGTGGAAGAGAGGTATGTATCGTGGAAGAGAGGTTGTATAGTGGAAGAGAGGTAGTATTGTGGAAGAGAGGTAGTATTGTGGAAGAGAGGTAGTATTGTGGAAGAGAGGTTGTATAGTGGAAGAGAGGTAGTATCGTGGAAGATAGATTGTATCGTGGAAGACAGGTTAGTATAGTGGAAGAGAGGTAGTATCGTGGAAGAGAGGTAGTATCGTGGAAGAGAGGTTGTATTGTGGAAGAGAGGTAGTATCGTGGAAGAGAGGTAGTATCGTGGAAGAGAGGTAGTGTCATGGAAGAGAGGTTGTATAGTGGAAGAGAGGTAGTATTGTGGAAGAGAGGTAGTGTCATGGAAGAGAGGTTGTATAGTGGAAGAGAGGTAGTATCGTGGAAGAGAGGTTAGTATAGTGGAAGAGAGGTAGTATCGTGGAAGAGAGGTTGTATAGTGGAAGAGAGGTAGTATCGTGGAAGAGAGGTAGTGTCGTGGAAGAGAGTTCGTATAGTGGAAGAGAGGTAGTATCGTGGAAGAGAGGTTATATAGTGGAAGAGAGGTTAGTATCGTGGAAGAGAGGTTATATCGTGGAAGAGAGGTTGCTGTCGTGGAAGAGAGGTAGTATCGTGGAAGAGAGGTAGTGTCGTGGAAGAGAGGTAGTATCGTGGAAGAGAGGTTATGTCATGGAAGAGAGGTAGTATATGTGGAAGAGAGGTATGTATCATGTGGAAGAGAGGTAGTATTGTGGAAGAGAGGTAGTATTGTGGAAGAGAAGGTAGTATTGTGGAAGAGAGTAGTATTGTGGAAGAGAGGTAGTATAGTGGAAGAGAGGTAGTATCGTGGAAGATAGGTTCTGTCGTGGAAGAGAGGTAGTATAGTGGAAGAAGAGTAGTATAAAGTCGAAGAAGAGTAGTCATCATGGAAAGAAGGTTAATATAGTGGAAGAGGTAATTAATCATGGAAGAAGAGAGAGGTAGTATCGATGGAAGAAGTGAAATATGCGTGGAAGAGGTAGTGTCATGGAAGAGGTTGTATGGTCGAAGGTTATGTCGTGGAAGAAAGTTATGTCGATGGAAGAAGGTTCTGTCGTGGAAGAGTGTAGTATCGTGGAAGAGGTAGTGTCGTGGAAGAGAGGTTATGTCGTGGAAGAGGTTCTGTCATGGAAGAGATATGGTATGGAAGAAAGAGAGTAAATATTAATGGAAGAAAGGAAATATTAATGGAAAGGTAGTATAGTGGAAAGAGGTAGTATTGGAAGAGAGTTTGTAATGTGGAAGATAGGTTTATAGTGGAAGAGAAGAAGTGTTGTGGAAGAAGGGGTAGTATAGTGGAAAAGAAGGTAGTGTGTGGAAGAGAAGGTAGTATAGTGGAAGAAGAGGTAGTATTATTGGGAAGAGAGTAGTATTGTGGAAGAGGTAGTATTGTGGAAGAAGAGAGGTAGTATAGTGGAAAGGAGGTAGTATCGTGGAAGAATGGAATTCTGTCGTGGAAGAATCAAATAGGCTCATTGGAGAGAGAGGAATATAGTGGAAGAGGTAGTATTATGGAAGAGGTTGTATAGTGGAAGAGAGGTAGTATCGTGGAAAGATAGGGTTGAGGTTTATAGTGGAAGGAGGTATTGACTGTGGAAGAGGTTCTATGCGTGAAGAGTTCTAGTGGAAGAGGTTCTGTAGGTGGAATAGAGGATTATGTTGTGAAAAGAAAGAGGTTCTGTCGTGGAAAGGGGTTATTCCGTGGAAGAGGTTCTGTCGTGGAAGAGAAGGTTCTGTCGTGGAAGAGGAAGGTTATAATGATGGAAGATATGTGGAAGAGAGATTTCTGTCGTGGAAGAGAGGTTATCATCGTGGAAGAGGTTCTGTCGTGGAAAAATTGGTATCGTGGAAGAAGGTAGTGTCGTGGAAGAGAAGGTTATGTCCAGTGGAAGAAGGTTTCTGTCATGGAAGAGATGGTATAATGGAAAGAGGTAGTATTGGTGGAAAGAGGTAAATGTGTGGGAAGAGAGGTAGTATAGTGGAAGAGGTAGTATTGGGAAGGTAGTATGTGGAAGAAGGTAGTATGGTGGAAGAGGAGGTAATGCTCGATGGAAGATAGATTCTATCGTGGAAGAGAAGATTTAGTATAGTGGAAGAGAGGTAGTATCGTGGAAGAGAGGTAGTGTCATGGAAAGAGGTTGTATAGTGGAAGGAAGGTAGTGTCATGGAAGAGAAGTACATTATCGTGGAAGGAAGGTAGTATCGTGGAAGAGAGGTAGTGTATGGAAAGAGAAGGGATTGTATAGTCGAAGAGTTATGTCGTGGAAGAAGAGGTTATGTAAATGGAAGAGGTTCTATCGTGGAAAGGTAATATAATTGGAAGAAGTATCGTCGTGGAGAAAGGTTGTATCGTGGAAGTGGTTCTGTCATGGAAGAGATAGTATTGTGGAAGGGGTGACATTTAATGGAAGGAAGGTAAGTATTGTGGAAGAGGTGATATAGTGGAAGAGGAAGGTAAGTAATGTGGAAGAAAGGTTGTATTAATGGAAAGATAGGTTGTATAGTGGAAAGAGAAAGTGTTGTGGAAGAGAAGGTAGTATAGTGGAAAGAGGTAGTATTGTTGAAGAGAGAGGTAGTATAGTGGAAGAAGTAATGTGTGGAAGAGGTAGTATTGTGGAAGAGGTAGTATTGTGGAAGAAGGTAGTATAGTGGAAGAGAGGGTATCGTGGAAGATAGATTCTATTATCGTGGAAGAGGTAGTATAGTGGAAGAAATATCGAAGGAGTTGTATTATGGAAGAGGTTTATAGTGGAAGAGAGGTAACAGTGTCTCATGGAAGAGAGGTAGTATCGTGGAAGAGAGGTAGTGTCATGGAAGAGAGGTTGTATAGTGGAAGAGAGGTAGTATCGTGGAAGAGAGTAGTATCGTGGAAGAGAGGTAGTGTCATGGAAGAGGTTGTATAGTGGAAGAGAAGTTAGTATTGTGGAAGAGAGAGTAGTGTCGTGGAAGAGAGGTTGTATTGTGGAAGACAGGTTGTATAGTGGAAGAGAGTAGTATCGTGGAAGAGAGATTGTATTGTGGAAGACAGGTTGTATAGTGGAAGAGAGGTAGTATCGTGGAAGAGAGGTAGTGTCATGGAAGAGAGGTTAGTATAGTGGAAGAGAGGTAGTATCGTGGAAGAGAGGTAGTATCGTGGAAGAGAGGTAGTGTCATGGAAGAGAGGTTGTATAGTGGAAGAGAGGTAGTATTGTGGAAGAGAGGTAGTGTCGTGGAAGAGAGGTTGTATAGTGGAAGAGAGTAGTATTGTGAAGAGAGGTTGTATAGTGGAAGAAGGTAGTATCGTGGAAGAGGTTGTATAGTGGAAGAATGTAGTATCATTGGAAAGAGATTGTATAGTGGAAGAGTTAGTACGTGGAAGATAGGTTGTATAGTGGAAGAGAAAGTGGTATCGTGGAAGGTTGTATAGTGGAAGAGGTAGTATAGGATGGAAGAAGGTTTATAGTGGAAGAGAAGTTAGTATGCATTGGAAAGATAGGTTGTATAGTGGAAGAGAGGTTGTATAGTGGAAGAGAGGTAGTATTGTGGAAGAGAGTTGTATAGTGGAAGAAGAGGTAGTATAAGTGGAAGATAGAGTGAAGTATCATTGGAAGGAAGTTATATAATTGAAGAGAGGTAAAGCTGTATGGAAAGAAAGTTATATAGTAGTGGAAGAAAGGGTAGTATCGTTGAAGATGGTTTAGTAGGAGGAAGAAAGGTTGTATAGTGGAAGAGAGGAGTGTGTGGAAAGGTTCTGTCGTGGAAGAGGTTATGTTGTGAAAGAAGAGGTTCTGTCGTGGAAGAAGGTTATGTCGTGGAAGAGGTTCTTCGTGGAAAGAGGTTCTGTAAATGGAAGGAGGTTCTGTCGTGGAAAGAGAGGTTCTGTCGTGGAAGAAGGTTATGTCGTGGAAGAAGTTATGTCGTGGAAGAGAGGTTCTGTCGTGGAAAGAGGTTATATGTGGAAGAGGTTCTGTCATTGGAAGAAAATAGTATGCGTGGAAGAGAAAATACAGATGTCGTCAGGGGAAGAGTTTTATGCGTGGAAGAGAGGGTTCTGTCATGGAAGAAATATTGTGGAAGAAGGTAGTATTATTGGAAGAAATATGTGTGTGGAAAAAAAAATATCAGTGGAAGAGGAGGTAAAAGTATTGTGGAAGAGGTAGTGTGTGGAAGAGGTAATTGTGGAAGGAAGGTAGTTAGTGGAAGAGAAGGTAGTGCTCGTGGAAATAGGATTCTAATGGTGGAAGAGAGGTAGTATAGTGGAAGGAAGAGGTAGTATCGTGGAAGAGAGGTAGTATCATGGAAGAGAGGTTGTATAGTGGAAGAGAGGTAGTGTCATGGAAGAAGGAGGTAGTATCGTGGAAGAGAGGTAGTGTCATGGAAGAGAGGTTGTATAGTGGAAGAGAGGTAGTATCGTGGAAGAGAGTAGTATCGTGGAAGAGAGGTAGTGTCATGGAAGAGAGGTTGTATAGTCGAAGAGAGGTCATGTCGTGGAAGAGAGGTTATGTCAGTGGAAGAGAGGTTCTGTCGTGGAAGAGGTAGTATCGTGGAAGAGAGGTAGTATTGTGGAAGAGAGTAGTATTGTGGAAGAAGGTAGTATAGTGGAAGAAGATAGTAGTCATGGAAGAGAGGATATGTATAGTCGAAGAGAGGTCATGTCGTGGAAGATAGAGTTATGTTCGTGGAAGAGAGGTTCTATCAGTGGAAGAGAGGTAGTATCGTGGAAGAGATGTAGTATCATGGAAGAAATGTAGTATTGTGGAAGAGAGGTAGCATAGTGGAAGAGAAGTTAGTATCGTGAAGATAGGTTCTGTCGTGGAAGAGATAGTATTGTGGAAGAGAGGTAGTATTGTGGAAGAGAGGTTAGTATAGTGGAAGAGAGGTAGTATCGTGGAAGAGAGGTTGTATTGTGGAAGAGAGGTTGTATAGTGGAAGAGAGTAGTGTCGTGGAAGAGAGGTAGTATCGTGGAAGAGAGGTAGTGTCATGGAAGAGAGGTTAGTATAGTGGAAGAGAGGTAGTATCGTGGAAGAAGGTAGTATCGTGGAAGAGAAGGTAGTGTCATGGAAGAGAAGTTGTATAGTCCAAGAGATTAGCATTGTGGAAGAGATGTAGTGTCGTGGAAGAGAGGTTGTATTGTGGAAGACAGGTTGTATAGTGGAAGAGAGGTAGTATCGTGGAAGAGAGATTGTATCGTGGAAGACAGGTTGTATAGTGGAAGAGAGGTAGTATCGTGGAAGAGAGGTAGTGTCATGGAAGAGAGGTTGTATAGTGGAAGAGAGGTAGTATCGTGGAAGAGAAGGTAGTATCGTGGAAGAAATGTCATGGAAGAGGTTGTATAGTGGAGAGAAGGTGTGTGTGGAAAGAGAGGGGTAGTGTCGTGGAAGAGAGGTTGTATAGTGGAAGTAGGTAGTATTGTGGAAGAGAGGTTGTATAGTGGAAGAGAGGTAGTATTGTGGAAGAGAGTTGTATATAGTGGAAGAGGGTAGTATCGTGGATTGAAGAATACGTAGTATCGTGGAAGAGAGGTTGTATAGTGGAAGAGAAGTGATATTGTGGAAGAGAGGTTGTATAGTGGAAGAGAGGTAGTATCGTGGAAGAGAGGTTCTGTCGTGGAAGAAGAGGTTATGTTGTGAAGAGAGGTTCTTCTGGAAGAGAAGGGATATGTCGTGGAAGAGGTTAATATAGTGATGGAAGAGAGGTAGTATCACGTGGAAAGAAGGTAGTATCGTGGAAGAGGTAGTGTCATGGAAGGAGGGTTGAAAGGGTTATGTCGTGAAGAAGAGGGATTATATCGTGGAAGAGATGTCTATCGTGGAAGAGAGGTAGTATTGTGGAAGAGAGGTAGTATTGTGGAAGAGAGGTAGTATCGTGGAAGAGAGGTAGTATAGTGGAAGAGAGATTAGTATCAGTGGAAGATAGGTTCTATCGTGGAAGAGATGTAGTATTGTGGAAGAGAGGTAGTATCATGGAAGATAGGTAGTATTGTGGAAGAGAGGTTGTATTGTGGAAGAGAGGTAGTATCGTGGAAGATAGGTTAGTATAGTGGAAGAGGTAGTATCGTGGAAGATAGGTTAGTATAGTGGAAGAGATGTAGTACTGTGGAAGAGATGTAGTGTCGTGGAAGAGAGGTTGTATAGTGGAAGAGAGTAGTATCATGGAAGATAGGTTAGTATAGTGGAAGAGAGTTAGTGTCATGGAAGAGAGGTTAGCATAGTGGAAGAGAGAGTAGTATGTAGTGGAAGAGAGGTAGTATCAGTGGAAGAGAGGTTAGTATAGTGGAAGAGAGGTAGTATCAGTGGAAGAGAGTTGTATAGTGGAAGAGAGGTAGTATCGTGGAAGAGAGGTTAGTATAGTGGAAGAGAAGTAGTATCAGTGGAAGAGAGATTGTATAGTGGAAGAGAGGTAGTATCGTGGAAGATAGATTCTGTCGTGGAAGAGAGGTAGTATAGTGGAAGAGAGGTAGTATCGTGGAAGAGAGGTTGTATTGTATAGTGGAAGAGAGGTAGTATCGTGGAAGAGAGGTTGTATAGTGGAAGAGAGTAGTATCGTGGAAGAGAGGTTGTATAGTGGAAGAGAGTTAGTATCGTGGAAGATAGGTTGTATAGTGGAAGAGAGGTTGTATAGTGGAAGAGAGGTAGTATTGTGGAAGAGAGTTGTATAGTGGAAGAGAGGTAGTATCGTGGAAGATAGGTAGTATCGTGGAAGAGAGGTTGTATAGTGGAAGAGAAGTAGTATTGTGGAAGAGAGGTTATATAGTGGAAGAGAGTGTAGCATCGTGGAAGATAGGTTGTATAGTGGAAAGAGAAGGTTGTATAGTGGAAGAGGGAAGAAAGTATTAATGGAAGGAGAGTTCTGTCGGAAGAGGTTATGTTGCGAAGAAGAGGTTCTGTCGTGGAAGAAGTTTATGTCGTGGAAGAAGAGGTTCTGTCGTGGAAAGAGGTTCTCGTGGAAGAGGTTCTGTCGTGGAAGAGGGTTATGTCGTGGAGAGAGGTTATGTCGTGAAGAAGGTTCTATAGGTCGGAAGAAGGGTTATATCGTGGAAGAAGGTTCTCGTGGAAGAGGTAGTATCGTGGAAGAAGGTAGTGTCGTGGAAGAAGGTTATCGTGGAAGAGAGGTTCTGTATCATGGAAGAGATATAGTATTATGGAAGAAGGGAAATAATGAATGGAAGAGAGGGGCCAGTATTGTGGGGGAAGAGAGGTAGTATAGTGGAAGAAGATGTTAGTATTGTGGAAGAGGTAGTATTGTGGAAGAGGTAGTTGTGTGGAAGAGGTAGTATAGTGGAAGAGGTAGTATCGTGGAGAATAGATTCTAATCGTGGAAGAGAGGTAGTATAGTGGAAAGAGGTAGTATCGTGGGAAGAGAGGTAGTGTCATGGAAAGAAGGTGTATAGTGGAAGAGAGGTAGTGTCATGGAAGAGGTGGTATCGTGGAAGAGAGGTAGTGTCATGGAAGAGAGAGGTTGTATAGTGGAAGAGGTAGTGTCGTGGAAGAAGGTAGTATCGTGGAAGAATAGTGTCCTGGAAGAAGGTTGTATAGTCGAAGAAGAGGTTATGTATCGTCGAGAAGAAGGTTATGTCGTGGAAGAGGTTCTGTCGTGGAAGGTAGTATTGTGGAAGAGAGGTAGTATTGTGGAAGAAATTAGTAGTGTGGAAGAAGTTGTATAGTGGAAAGAGATAGTGATCAGTTCTGGTGGAAGAAGTTCTAGTATTGGAAGAGGTAATTGTGTGTGTGTGTGTGTGTGTGGAAGAAGGTAGTATTATGGAAGAGGTTGTATTGTGGAAGAGAGGTAGTATCGTGGAAGATAGGTTGTATAGTGGAAGAGGTAGTATTGTGGAAAATAGTATTGTGGGAAGGTAGTATTAATGGAAGGTTAATATAGTGGAAGAGAGGTAGTATCGTGGAAGAGAGGCTGTGCATTGTGGAAGAGAGGTTATGTATAGTGGAAGATAGGTAGCATCATGGAAGAGAGCTAGCATCGTGGAAAGAGATAGTATCATGGAAGAGAGGTCATGTATAGCGGAAGAGAGGCAGTACCGTGGAAGAGAGGCTGTATTGTGGAAGATAGGTAGTATCGTGGAAGAGAGGTAGTATAGTGGAAGAGGAGTGTAGCATCGTGGAAGAGTAGATTCTGTCGTGGAAGAGAGGTAGTATAGTGGAAGAGAAGGTAGTATAGTGGAAGAGAGGTAGTGTCATGGAAGAGAGGTTGTATAGTGGAAGAGAAGGTAGTATCATGGAAGAGAGGTAGCATCGTGGATGAGAGGTATGTCATGGAAGAGAGGTTGTATAGTGGAAGAGAGGTAGCATCGTGGAAGAGAGGTAGTATCGTGGAAGAGAGGTAGTGTCATGGAAGAGAGGTTGTATAGTCGAAGAGAGGTTAGTGTCGTGGAAGAGAGGTTAGTGTCGTGGAAGAGAGTTCTATCGTGGAAGAGATGCAGCATCATTGGAAGAGAGGTAGTGTCGGAAGAGAGCTTGTATGCGGAAGAGAGGTTCTGTCATGGAAGAGAGATAGTACTGTGGAAGAGAGGTAGCATCGTGGAAGATGTAGGCAGTATAGTGGAAGAGTATATAGTGCATGTATAGCATGGAAGAGGTAGTATTGTGGAAGATAGGTTGCATAGTGGAAGATATAAGTGCTGTGGAAGAGAGGTAGCATAGTGGAAGATATGTAGTACTGTGGAAGAGAGGTAGTATAGTGGAAGAGATGTAGTATCGTGGAAGATATGTAGTATTGTGGAAGAGAGGTAGTATTGTGGAAGAGAGGTAGTATAGTGGAAGAGAGGTAGTATCGTGGAAGATAGATTATGTCGTGGAAGAGAGGTAGTATAGTGGAAGAGAGGTAGTATCGTGGAAGAGAGGTTGTATTGTGGAAGAGAGGTTGTATAGTGGAAGAGAGGTAGTGTCAGTGGAGAGAGAGGTAGTATCGTGGAAGAGAGGTAGTATCATGGAAGATAGGTTGTGATAGTGGAAGAGAGGTAGTATCGTGGAAGAGAGGTAGTATCGTGGAAGAGAGGTAGTGTCATGGAAGAGAGGTTGTATAGTCGAAGATAGTTAGCATGTAGGAAGAGAGGTAGTATCTGGAAGGAGGTTGTATTGTGGAAGACAGGTTGTATAGTGGAAGAGAGGTAGTATCGTGGAAGAGAGATCAGTATCAGTGGAAGACAGGTTGTATAGTGGAAGAGAGGTAGTAACGTGAATATATAAGAGTAGTGTCATGGAAGATAGGTTATATAGTGGAAGAGAGAAGTAGTATCGTGGAAGAGAGGTAGTATCGTGGAAGAGAGGTAGTGTCATGGAAAGAGGTTGTATAGTGGAAGAGAGGTAGTATTATGGAAGATAGGTAGTGTCGTGGAAAGAGGTTGTATAGTGGAAGAGAGGTAGTATCATGGAAGAGAGGTTAGTATAGTGGAAGAGAGTAGTATCGTGGAAGAGAGGTTGTATAGTGGAAGAGAGGTAGTATCGATGGAAAGAGATTGTATAGTGGAAGAGAGTTAGTATCGTGGAAGATAGGTTGTATAGTGGAAGAGAGGTAGTATCGTGGAAGAGAGGTTGTATAGTGGAAGAGAGGTAGTATCGTGGAAGAGAGGTTGTATAGTGGAAGAAAGTTAGTATAACGTGGAAGATAGGTTAGTATAGTGGAAGAGAGGTTGTATAGTGGAAAGAGAGGTAGTATTGTGGAAGAGAGTTGTATAGTGGAAGGATGTAGTATCGTGGAAAGATAGAGTCAGCATCGTGGAAGAGATGGTTGCATAGTGGAAGATGATGATAGTATCATGGAAGAGAGGTTATATAGTGGAAGAGAGTAGTATCGTGGAAGATAGGTTCTGTATAGTGGAAGAGAGGTTGTATAGTGGAAGAGAGGTAGCATTGTGGAAGAGAGTTCTATCGTGGAAGAGAGTTATGTTAGTGGAAGAGAGGTTCTGTCGTGGAAGAGGGTATATGTGATTGTAGAATCGACGTAGGCTATATAGTGGAAGAGAGGTTCAGTATCGTGGAAGAGAGGTAGTGTCATGGAAGAGAGGTTAGTATAGTGGAAGAGGTAGTATCGTGGAAGAAGGCATGGTAGACGTGGAAGAGAGGTAGTATCATGGAAGAGAGGTTACTGCATAGTGGAAGATGATAATAGTATTGGGGAATGAGGTAAGAGTAGTGTCGTGGAAGATATATGCACAGTGGAAGAGAGTATATCGGGAAGAGATATTGCATAGTGGAAGAGAAGGCAGTATCGTGGAAGAATAGGTATATATAGTGGAAGAGAGGTAGTATCATCGGAAGAAGTATTGTATGAGTGGAAAGAGAGGTAGTATCGTGGAAGATAGGTTGTAGTATAGTGGAAGAGAGGTAGTATCGTGGAAGAGAGGTAGTATGAGTGGAAGAGAGTAGTAGAGACGGAAGAGAGGTTAGTATAGTGGAAGAGAGTTAGGCATCGTGGAAAGATAGGTCTAAGAAGGTTGGAATGAGGAGGTTGTATAGTGGAAGAGGTATGTGTGGAAGAGGTTATGAAGTGGAAGAAGGTAGTATCGTGGGAAGCGATTAGGCAGTGATCGTGGAGAGAGATTAGTATAGTGGAAGAGATAGGTAATGTGAAGAGAGGATTAGTCGACAGGGTGAATAGAAAAGTAGTCATCAGTGGAGAGATAGAGTCACTATAAGTGGAAGATAGGTCATATAGTGGAAGAGGATAGTATTGTGGAAGAAAGGTATTCTGTGGAATAGCGTTATAAGAAAGTATTGATGTCTATCGATGGAATATAGGTTATGTCGTGGAAGAAAGATTCTGTCGTTGGAAGAGAGTTCGTGTCGGAAGAGAGGTTCTATCGTGGAAGAGAGGTTAGTATCGTGGAAGAGAGGTTATGTCGTGGAAGAAGGTTTGATCGTGGAAGAGGTTCTATCGTCGGAAAGAGGTAGTTGTCGGTGGAAGAAGAGAGATAGATGCCGTGGAAGAGGAGTGAAGGCGTGGAGCAAGGATTCTCGTGGAGAAGAGTGTCACGAATGTGGAAGAAAGTATGGTATTATAGGAAGAGAGAGGTAGTACTGCGTGGAACGAGGTGCAGTATTGAAATGGAAGACAGATATGATATAGTGGAGAAACAACGTGGAACAGGTGTATGCGGAAGGAAGATAGCATGATGGAAGAGATGTAGTATCGTGGAAGAGAGAGTAGTCCATGCGAAGAAATGATAGTAAGAATATCGTGGAGAGATGGGTCGTATCGTGGAAGAAGGTAGTATAGTGGAAGAGGGAGGTGAGAATATCGTGGAAGAGAGGGGTAGTGTCATAGGAAGAGGTTGTATAGTGGAAGAGAAGTAGTGTCATGGAGAGAGGTAGTATCGTGGAAGAGAGTAGGTCATGGAAGAGAGTTGTACAGTGGAAGAGAGGTAGTATCGTGGAAGAAGAGGTAGTATCGTGGAGAAGAGAGGTGAGAGTCATGGAAGAGAGGTTGTATTAAGTCTGAAGAAGAGGTTATGTCTGGAAGAGAGGGCTGTATGTCGGTGGAAGGGAGGTCGTGGTATACGTGGAAGAGAGAGTAGCATATGTGGAAGAGAAGGTAGCATTGTGGAAGAGAGGTAGTATGATAGTGGAAGAGGTGTGAGTATAGTGGAAGAGAGAGAGTGATGTGGCCGAAGGTCCTGGTGTAGAAGATATATAGTATCATGGAAGAGAGGTAGTATTGTGGAAGAGAGAACAGTATCATGGAAGAGGTAGTATATGTGGAAGAAGGTAGTATCAGTGGAAGATGATATTAGTACGAGTGGAAAGAGAGGTACGTCATGGAAAGAGAGTAGTATCGTGGAAAGAGTGTAGCATTGTGAAGAGATAGTATTGCATAAGTGGAAATATGTAGTCAATGTGGAAAATATAGTATAGCGGAGAAGATAGTCAATACATGGAAGAAGGTAGTATGCGATGGAAGAGAGTAGTCTCTAAGGAAGATGATAGGTAGCATTGTGGAAGAGAGGTAATATAGTGGAAGAGATGGGGTATCGTGGAAGAGATTGGTATCGTGGAAGATAGGTCTGTATAGTGGAAGAGAGTTAGTGTCCGTGGAAGGAGGTTTGAGTAGCGGAGAGTCAGGAATTGTGTGTACTGTGACAGCGGAGGTAGTGTACAGCGGAGCGGGGGTTGTATAGTGGCAGCAGGTGAGTATGCATTGAAGAGTGAGGCTCGTCAGTGGAAGAATTAGTATGATGGCAGAGAGGCTGTGAATGGATAGAGGCAAGTGAAGCATCAGCGGAAGGAGATGGTGAGTGGTCCAGGGGTATGTCATCAGCGGAAGATAGCATTCTGTGTGGAAGAGGGGTCAGTATAGTGGAAGAAGATGGCAGCACAGCGGAAGAGGAGGCTGCACTGTATGATGGAAGAGGTAGTTATCGATAAGGAAGCAGGGTGTCCTATGGTCGTGAGAAGATGTTCTGGTCGATGGAATAGGGGTAACTATACGATGGAAGAGATGTCCTTGAAGTCTCGTGGAAGAGAGTGTCGTAATCGTGGAAGATATGTCGCACTCGTGGAAGAGGTAGCACGGAAATATATAGGTCGTGGAAGTATGTACAACGTGGAAGAGGATGACTGGTACGTGGAAGAGAGAGTAGTATCGTGGAAGAGGGTTGCATGCTGGAAGAGAGAGGGTAGTATCGTAGGAAGAGGTTAGCATAGTGGAGGGTATGTATAGCTATTGTGAGAAGATGAGGTTAGCATATGTAGGAAAGAGAAGGTTGTATCAAGTGGAAGAGAGGAATTGAAAGTATAGTGGAAGGAGAGTTCTGTGGAAGAGGTTATCGTTGCGAAGATATGAGGTTCTGGTCAGTGGAAGAGAGGCTGTAATGGAGTGTGGAAGAGAGTTCTGTCGTGGAAGCAGGTTCTAGTGGAAGAGAGGTTCTGTCGTGGAAGAGGGTTATGTCGCGGAGAGAGGTCTATGCAGTGAAGATAGTGTCTAATAGGTGGAAGGGTTATATACGTGGCAGGAAGGTTCTGCGGAAGAGGTATGTATCGTGAAGCAGGCGTTTAATGGAAGCGAGGTTGTACCGTGGAAGAGAGGTTCTGTCACATGATGCGATATAGTATCATGGAAGAGAGGGTAGTATTGCTGGAAGAGAGGGGCCAGCATTGCTGGGGGAAGAGAGGTAGCACAGCGGAAGGAGCGTTAACGTGCGGAAGCACTAGTATTGTGGACGAGGCACTTGCGTGAAGGAGGCGGTACGACGGCGGAAGGTAGAGCATCGTGGAGAATAGATTCTGTCTGTGGAAGAGAGGTAGTATAGTGGAAGAGAGGTAGTATCGTGGAAGAGAGGTAGTGTCATGGAGAAGAAGGTGTATAGTGGAAGAGAGGTAGTGTCATGGAAGAGGTGGTATCGTGGAAGAGAGGTAGTGTCATGGAAGGACTGGCATAGTGGAAGAAATTAATGTCATTGAAGAAGGTAGTATCGTGGGAATTGTCCTGGAAGAGAGGTTTGTATAGATCGAAGAGAGGTTATGTAAAGGAAGAAGGGGTTATGTCGTGGAAGAGGTTCTATGATGGAAGGTAGTATTGTGGAAGAAGGTAGTATTGTGGAAGAAATTAGTATTGTGGAAGAAGTTGTATAGTGGAAGAGATGACTCAGTGATCAGTTCTGGTGGAAGAAGGTAGTATTGGAAGAGGTAGTAT
>NW_027037239.1:0-18292 GCF_034236695.1 Oncorhynchus nerka
CCCCGTGTCTCTATCTACCTTCCTGCTATACTATAACGCTTCATAATGTCCCCGTGTCTCTATCTACCTTCCTGCTATACTATAACGCTTCATAATGTCCCCGTGCCCTATCTACCTTCCTGCTATACTATAACGTTTCATAATGTCTTCTATCCTTCCTGCTATACTATAACGTTTCATAATCTACTCTTCCTGCTATACTATAACGTTTCATAATGTCCCCTGTCTCTATCTACCTTCCTGCTATACTATAACGTTTCATAATGTCCCCGTGTCTCTTCCTGCTATACTATAACGTTTCATAATGTCCCCTGCGGTCTCTTCCTGCTATACTATAACGTTTCATAATGTCCCCGTGTCTCTATCTACCTTCCTGCTATACTATAACGTTTCATAATGTCCCCGTGTCTCTATTCCTTCCTGCTATACTATAACGTTTCATAATGTCCCCTGTTCTTCCCGCTATACTATAATCTACCTTCCTGCTATACTATAACGCTTCATAATGTCCCCGTGTCTCTTCCTGCTATACTATAACGCTTCATAATGTCCCCCTGTTGTTCTTCCTGCTATACTATAACGTTTCATAATGTCCCGTGTCTCTTCCTGCTATACTATAACGCTTCATAATGTCCCCTGTCTCTTCCTGCTATACTATAACGTTTCATAATGTCCCCGTGTCTCTATCTCTTCCTGCTATACTATAACGCTTCATAATGTCCCCGTGTCTCTATCTATGTCCCTGTGTCTCTTCCTGCTATACTATAACGTTTCATAATGTCCCCGTGTCTCTTCCTGCTATACTATAACGTTTCATAATGTCCCCGTGTCTCTATCTACCTTCCTGCTATACTATAACGTTTCATAATGCCCCCGTGTCTCTTCCTGCTATACTATAACGCTTCATAATGTCCCCCGTGTTCTATTCCTTCCTGCTATACTATAACGCTTCATAATGTCCCCCGTGTCTCTTCCTGCTATACTATAACGCTTCATAATGTCCCCGTGTCTATCTACCTTCCTGCTATACTATAACGTTTCATAATGTCCCCATGTCTCTATCTACCTTCCTGCTATACTATAACGTTTCATAATGTCCCCGTGTCTCTATCTACCTTCCTGCTATACTATAACGTTTCATAATGTCCTTGTTCTATCTACCTTCCTGCTATCTATAACGTTTCATAATTCCTGCTCTACTACCTTCCTGCTATACTATAACGCTTCATAATGTCCCCCCGTGTCTCTTCCTGCTATACTATAACGTTTCATAATGTCCCCGTGTCTCTTCCTGCTATACTATAACGTTTCATAATGTCCCCGTGTCTCTTCCTGCTATACTATAACGTTTCATAATGTCCCCGTGTCTCTATCTACCTTCCTGCTATACTATAACGTTTCATAATGTCCCCGTGTCTCTTCCTGCTATACTATAACGTTTCATAATGTCTGGGTTCTATCTTCCTGCTATACTATAACGTTTCATAATGTCCCCGTGTCTCTTCCTGCTATACTATCTTCCTTGCTATACTATAACGTTTCATAATGTCCCCTGTCTCGTGTCTCTTCCTGCTATACTATAACGTTTCATAATGTCCCCGTTGTTCTATCTCCTTCCTGCTATACTATAACGTTTCATAATGTCCCCGTGTCTCTTCCTGCTATACTATAACGTTTCATAATGTCCCCGTGTCTCTTCCTGCTATACTATAACATAATGTCCCCGTGTCTCTTCCTTCATAATGTCTTCCTGCTATACTATAACGTTTCATAATGTCCCCGTGTTCTTCCTGCTATACTATAACGTTTCATAATGTCCCCTGTCTCTTCCTGCTATACTATAACGCTTCATAATGTCCCCGTGTCTCTTCCTGCTATACTATAACGTTTCATAATGTCCCCGTGTCTCTTCCTGCTATACTATAACGTTTCATAATGTCCCGTGTCTCTATCTACCTTCCTGCTATACTATAACGTTTCATAATGTCCCCCGTGTCTCTTCCTGCTATACTATAACGTTTCATAATGTCCCCTGTTCTATCTCTTCCTGCTATACTATAATCTAACGTGTCTTCCTGCTATACTATAACGTTTCATAATGTCCCCGTGTCTCTATCTACCTTCCTGCTATACTATAACGTTTCATAATGTCCCCTGTACCTTCCTGCTATACTATAACGTTTCATAATGTCCCCGTGTTCTTCCTGCTATACTATAACGTTTCATAATGTCCCCGTGTCTATCTTCCTGCTATACTATAACGTTTCATAATGTCCCCTGTCTCTTCCTGCTATACTATAACGCTTCATAATCTACTATCTACCTTCCTGCTATACTATAACGTTTCATAATGTCCCCGTGTCTATACTATCTACCTTCCTGCTATACTATAACGTTTCATAATGTCCCCGTGTCTCTATCTACCTTCCTGCTATACTATAACGTTTCATAATGTCCCCGTGTCTCTTCCTCTATTAACCTAATGTCCCCGTGTCTCTTCCTGCTATACTATAACGTTTCATAATGTCCCCGTGTCTCTTCCTGCTATACTATAACGTTTCATAATGTCCCCGTGTCTCTATCTACCTTCCTGCTATACTATAACGTTTCATAATGTCCCCGTGTCTCTTCCTGCTATACTATAACGTTTCATAATGTCCCCGTGTCTATCTACCTTCCTGCTATACTATAACGTTTCATAATGTCCCCCTATCTACCTTCCTGCTATACTATAACGTTTCATAATGTCCCCGTGTCTCTTCCTGCTATACTATAACGTTTCATAATGTCCCCGTGTCTCTTCTATCTTCCTACCTTCCTGCTATACTATAACGTTTCATAATGTCCCCGTGTTCTATCTACCTTCCCTGCTATACTATAACGTTTCATAATGTCCCCGTCTCTGTTCTTCCTGCTATACTATAACGTTTCATAATGTCCCCGTGTTCTTCCTGCTATACTATAACGTTTCATAATGTCCCCGTGTCTCTATCTACCTTCCTGCTATACTATAACGTTTCATAATGTCCCCGTGTCTCTATCTACCTTCCTGCTATACTATAACGTTTCATAATGTCCCCGGTCTCTTCTACCTTCCTGCTATACTATAACGTTTCATAATGTCCCCGTGTCTCTATCTACCTTCCTGCTATACTATAACGTTTCATAATGTCCCCGTGTCTCTTCCTGCTATACTATAACGTTTCATAATGTCCCCGTGTCTCTATCTACCTTCCTGCTATACTATAACGTTTCATAATGTCTCTTCCCTATACTATAACGTTTCATAATGCCCCCGTGTCTCTTCCTGCTATACTATAACGTTTCATAATGTCCCCGTGTTCTATCTACCTTCCTGCTATACTATAACGTTTCATAATGTCCCCGTGTTCTTCCTGCTATACTATAACGCTTCCTGTTCTATCTACCTTATACTATAACGCTTCATAATGTCCCCTGTCTCTATCTCTTCCTGCTATACTATAACGTTTCATAATGTCCCCGTGTCTTCCTGCTATACTATAACGTTTCATAATGTCCCCGTGTCTCTTCCTGCTATACTATAACGTTTCATAATGTCCCCGTGTTCTATCTACCTTCCTGCTATACTATAACGTTTCATAATGTCCCCGTGTTCTATCTACCTTCCTGCTATACTATAACGTTTCATAATGTCCCCTGTCTCTATCTCTTCCTGCTATACTATAACGTTTCATAATGTCCCCGTCTCTATCTCTTCCTGCTATACTATAACGTTTCATAATGTCCCCGTGTCTCTTCCTGCTATACTATAACGTTTCATAATGTCCTCTCTTCCTGCTATACTATAACGTTTCATAATGTCCCCCGTGTCTCTTCCTGCTATACTATAACGTTTCATAATGTCCCCGTGTCTCTATCTACCTTCCTGCTATACTATAACGTTTCATAATGTCCCCGTGTCTCTTCCTGCTATACTATAACGTTTCATAATGTCCCCGTGTTCTATCTCTTCCTGCTATACTATAACGTTTCATAATGTCCCCGTGTTCTATCTACCTTCCTGCTATACTATAACGTTTCATAATTCCTGCTCTTACTACTATAACGTTTCATAATGTCCCCGTGTCCTATCTACCTTCCTGCTATACTATAACGTTTCATAATGTCCCCCTTCCTGCTATACTATAACGTTTCTAACCTTCCTGCTATACTATAACGTTTCATAATGTCCCCGTGTCTATCTTCCTGCTATACTATAACGTTTCATAATGTCCCTGCTATACTATAACGTTTCATAATGTCTGTCTCTTCCTGCTATACTATAACGTTTCATAATGTCCCCGTGTCTCTTCCTGCTATACTATAACGTTTCATAATGTCCCCGTGTCTCTTCCTGCTATACTATAACGTTTCATAATGTCCCCGTGTCTCTATCTACCTTCCTGCTATACTATAACGTTTCATAATGTCCCCGTGTCTCTATCTACCTTCCTGCTATACTATAACGTTTCATAATGTCCCCGTGTCTCTTCCTGCTATACTATAACGTTTCATAATGTCCCCGTGTCTCTATCTACCTTCCTGCTATACTATAACGTTTCATAATGTCCCCCTGTCTCTTCCTGCTATACTATAACGTTTCATAATGTCCCCGTGTCTCTTCCTGCTATACTATAACGTTTCATAATGTCCCCGTGTCTCTTCCTGCTATACTATAACGTTTCATAATGTCCCCGTGTCTCTTCCTGCTATACTATAACGTTTCATAATGTCCCCGTGTCTCTTCCTGCTATACTATAACGTTTCATAATGTCCCCGTGTCTATCTTCCTGCTATACTATAACGTTTCATAATGTCCCCTATCTCTTCCTGCTATACTATAACGTTTCATAATGTCCCCGTGTTCTATCTACCTTCCCTATACTATAACGTTTCATAATGTCCGTATCTACCTTCCTGCTATACTATAACGTTTCATAATGTCCCTTCCTGCTATACTATAACGTTTCTATCTACCTTCCTGCTATACTATAACGTTTCATAATGTCCCCCGTGTCTCTTCCTGCTATACTATAACGTTTCATAATGTCCCCGTGTTCTATCTACCTTCCTGCTATACTATAACGTTTCATAATGTCCCCGTGTCTCTTCCTGCTATACTATAACGTTTCATAATGTCCCCGTGTTCTATCTACCTTCCTGCTATACTATAACGCTTCATAATGTCTTCCTGCTATACTATAACGTTTCATAATGTCTACTCTTCCTGCTATACTATAACGTTTCATAATGTCCCCGTGTCTCTATCTACCTTCCTGCTATACTATAACGTTTCATAATGTCCCCGTGTCTCTTCCTGCTATACTATAACGTTTCATAATGTCCCCGTGTCTCTTCCTGCTATACTATAACGTTTCATAATTCCTGTCTCTTCCTATACTATAACGTTTCATAATGTCCCCGTGTCTCTTCCTGCTATACTATAACGTTTCATAATGTCCCCGTGTCTCTTCCTGCTATACTATAACGTTTCATAATGTCCCCGTGTCTCTTCCTGCTATACTATAACGTTTCATAATGTCCCCGTGTCTCTATCTACCTTCCTGCTATACTATAACGTTTCATAATGTCCCCGTGTCTCTTCCTGCTATACTATAACGTTTCATAATGTCCCTGTCTCTATCTCTTCCTGCTATACTATAACGTTTCATAATGTCCCCGTGTCTCTTCCTGCTATACTATAACGTTTCATAATGTCCCCGTGTCTCTATCTCTTCCTGCTATACTATAACGTTTCATAATGTCCCCGTGTCTCTATCTACCTTCCTGCTATACTATAACGTTTCATAATGTCCCCGTGTCTCTATCTACCTTCCTGCTATACTATAACGTCTCTTCCTTCATAATGTCCCCTGTCTCTATCTACCTTCCTGCTATACT
Source organism: Oncorhynchus nerka (assembly GCF_034236695.1). NCBI lineage: Eukaryota > Metazoa > Chordata > Actinopteri > Salmoniformes > Salmonidae > Oncorhynchus > Oncorhynchus nerka. The sequence continues at coordinate 5,923 of NW_027037239.1, forward strand.
ATAACGTTTCATAATGTCCCCGTGTCTCTTCCTGCTATACTATAACGTTTCATCCGTGTCTCTTCCTGCTATACTATAACGTTTCATAATGTCCCCGTTCTGTCTCTTCCTGCTATACTATAACGTTTCATAATGTCCCCGGTTCTGTCTCTTCCTGCTATACTATAACGTTTCATAATGTCCGTGTCTCTTCCTGCTATACTATAACGTTTCATAATGTCCCCGTGTTCTATCTACCTTCCTGCTATACTATAACGTTTCATAATGTCCCCGTGTCTCTTCCTGCTATACTATACTATAACCTTCCTGCTATAATGTCCCCCTGTCTCTTCCTGCTATACTATAACGTTTCATAATGTCCCCGTGTCTCTATCTACCTTCCTGCTATACTATAACGTTTCATAATGTCCCCGTGTCTCTTCCTGCTATACTATAACGTTTCATAATGTCCCCGTGTCTCTTCCTGCTATACTATAACGTTTCATAATGTCCCCCTGTCTCTTCCTGCTATACTATAACGTTTCATAATGTCCCCGTGTCTCTTCCTGCTATACTATAACGTTTCATAATGTCCCCGTGTCTCTATCTACCTTCCTGCTATACTATAACGTTTCATAATGTCCCCGTGTCTCTTCCTGCTATACTATAACCTTCCTGCGTGTTCTTCCTGCTATACTATAACGTTTCATAATGTCCCCGTGTCTCTTCCTGCTATACTATAACGTTTCATAATGTCCCCGTGTCTCTTCCTGCTATACTATAACGTTTCATAATGTCCCCGTGTCTCTTCCTGCTATACTATAACGTTTCATAATGTCCCCGTGTCTCTATCTACCTTCCTGCTATACTATAACGTTTCATAATGTCCCCTGTCTCTATCTTCCTTGCTATACTATAACGTTTCATAATGTCCCCGTGTCTCTTACCTTCCTGCTATACTATAACGCTTCATAATGTCTCTTCCTGCTATACATAATGTCCCCGTGTCTCTATCTCTTCCTGCTATACTATGTCCCCCCTTGTCTCTTCCTGCTATACTATAACGTTTCATAATGTCCCCGTGTCTCTATCTACCTTCCTGCTATACTATAACGTTTCATAATGTCCTGTCTCTGTCTCTTCCTGCTATACTATAACGTTTCATAATGTCCCCGTGTCTCTATCTACCTTCCTGCTATACTATAACGTTTCATAATGTCCCCGTGTCTCTATCTACCTTCCTGCTATACTATAACGTTTCATAATGTCCCTGCTATACTATAACGTTTCATAATGTCTACCTTCCTGCTATACTATAACGTTTCATAATGTCCCCGTCTCTATCTACCTTCCTGCTATACTATAACGTTTCATAACGTCTCTTCTATACTATAACGTTTCATAATGTCCCCTGTCTCTTCCTGCTATACTATAACGTTTCATAATGTCCCCGTGTCTCTATCTACCTTCCTGCTATACTATAACGTTTCATAATGTCCCCTGTCTCTTCCTGCTATACTATAACCTTCCTGCTATATAATTTCATAATGTCCCTATCTACCTTCCTGCTATACTATAACGTTTCATAATGTCCCCGTGTCTCTTCCTCTATCTAACCTTCCTGCTATACTATAACGTTTCATAATGTCCCCTGTCTCTATCTACCTTCCTGCTATACTATAACGTTTCATAATGTCCCCGTGTCTCTATCTCCTTCCTGCTATACTATAACGTTTCATAATGTCCCCGTGTCTCTTCCTGCTATACTATAACCTTCCTCTATACTATAACGTTTCATAATACGTGTCTCTTCCTGCTATACTATAACGTTTCATAATGTCCCCGTGTCTCTTCCTGCTATACTATAACGTTTCATAATGTCCCCGTGTCTCTATCTACCTTCCTGCTATACTATAACGTTTCATAATGTCCCCGTGTTCTTCCTGCTATACTATCTACCTTCCTGCTATACTATAACGTTTCATAATGTCCCCTGTCTCTATCTACCTTCCTGCTATACTATAACGTTTCATAATGTCCCCGTGTCTCTTCCTACCTTCCTGCTATACTATAACGTTTCATAATGTCCGTGGTTCTTCCTGCTATACTATAACTATCATAATGTCCCTGTGTCTTCCTGCTATACTATAACGTTTCATAATGTCCCTGTCTCTATCTACCTTCCTGCTATACTATAACGTTTCATAATGTCCCCCGTGTTCTATCTACCTTCCTGCTATACTATAACGTTTCATAATGTCCCCGTGTCTCTTCCTGCTATACTATAATCATAACCTTCCTGCTATACTATAACGTTTCATAATGTCCCCGTGTCTCTTCCTGCTATACTATAACGTTTCATAATGTCCCCGTGTCTCTTCCTGCTATACTATAACGTTTCATAATGTCCCCGTGTCTCTTCCTGCTATCTATAACGTTTCATAATCCTGTGTCTCTTCCTGCTATACTATAACGTTTCATAATGTCCCCGTGTCTCTATCTACCTTCCTGCTATACTATAACGTTTCATAATGTCCCCGTGTCTCTTCCTGCTATACTATAACGTTTCATAATGTCCCCTCTATCTACCTTCCTGCTATACTATAACGTTTCATAATGTCCCCGTGTCTCTTCCTTTCCTGCTATACTATAACGTTTCTAATCTGTCCTTCCTGCTATACTATAACGTTTCATAATGTCCCCGTGTCTCTTCCTGCTATACTATAACGTTTCATAATGTCCCCGTGTCTCTATCTACCTTCCTGCTATACTATAACGTTTCATAATGTCCCCCTGTCTCTTCCTGCTATACTATAACGCTTCATAATGTCCCCTGTCTCTTCCTTGCTATACTATAACGTTTCATAACGTCTCTTCCTGCTATACTATAACGCTTCATAATGTCCCCGTGTCTCTATCTACCTTCCTGCTATACTATAACGTTTCATAATGTCCCCTCTATCTACCTTCCTGCTATACTATAACGTTTCATAATGTCCCCGTGTCTCTTCCTGCTATACTATAACGTTTCATAATGTCCCCGTGTTCTTCCTGCTATACTATAACGTTTCATAATTCCTTCCTGCTATACTATAACGTTTCATAATGTCCCCGTGTCTCTTCCTGCTATACTATAACGTTTCATAATGTCTCTATCTACCTTCCTGCTATACTATAACGCTTTCATAATGTCCCCTGTCTCTTCCTGCTATACTATAACGTTTCATAATGTCCCCGTGTCTCTATCTACCTTCCTGCTATACTATAACGTTTCATAATGTCCCCGTGTCTCTATCTACCTTCCTGCTATACTATAACGTTTCATAATGTCCCCGTGTGTCTCTTCCTGCTATACTATAACGTTTCATAATGTCCCCGTGTCTCTTCCTGCTATACGTTTCATAACGTTTCATAATGTCCCCGTGTTCTATCTCTTCCTGCTATACTATAACGTTTCATAATGTCCCCGTGTCTCTTCCTGCTATACTATAACGTTTCATAATGTGTCTCTTCCTGCTATACTATAACGTTTCATAATGTCCCCTGTCTCTTCCTGCTATACTATAACGTTTCATAATGTCCCCGTGTTCTTCCTGCTATACTATAACGTTTCATAATGTCCCCGTGTCTCTTCCTGCTATACTATAACGTTTCATAATGTCCCCGTGTCTCTATCTACCTTCCTGCTATACTATAACGTTTCATAATGTCCCCTGTCTCTTCCTGCTATACTATAACGTTTCATAATGTCCCCTGCTATACTATAACGTTTCATAATGTCCCCGTGTCTCTATCTACCTTCCTGCTATACTATAACGTTTCATAATGTCCCCGTGTCTCTATCTACCTTCCTGCTATACTATAACGTTTCATAATGTCCCCGTGTCTCTATCTACCTTCCTGCTATACTATAACGTTTCATAATGTCCCCGTTCTGTCTCTTCCTGCTATACTATAACGTTTCATAATGTCCCCCTCTGTCTCTTCCTGCTATACTATAACGTTTCATAATGTCCCCGTGTCTCTATCTACCTTCCTGCTATACTATAACGTTTCATAATGTCCCCGTGTCTCTATCTACCTTCCTGCTATACTATAACGTTTCATAATGTCCCCGTGTCTCTTCCTGCTATACTATAACGTTTCATAATGTCTTCCTGCTATACTATAACGTTTCATAATGTCCCCGTGTCTCTTCCTGCTATACTATAACTTCATAATGTCCCCGTGTCCTCTATCTCTTCCGTTTCATAATGTCCCCGTGTCTCTATCTACCTTCCTGCTATACTATAACGTTTCATAATGTCCCCGTCTCTTCCTGCTATCTCTTCCTGCTATACTATAACGTTTCATAATGTCCCCCGTGTCTCTTCCTGCTATACTATAACGTTTCATAATGTCCCCGTGTCTACCTTCCTGCTATACTATAACGTTTCATAATGTCCCCGTGTCTCTTCCTGCTATACTATAACGTTTCATAATGTCCCCGTGTTCTTCCTGCTATACTATAACGTTTCATAATGTCCCCTCTATCTACCTTCCTGCTATACTATAACGTTTCATAATGTCCCCGTGTCTTCCTGCTATACTATAACGTTTCATAATGTCCCCGTGTCTCTATCTACCTTCCTGCTATACTATAACGTTTCATAATGTCCCCGTGTCTCTTCCTGCTATACTATAACGTTTCATAATGTCCCCTGTCTCTATCTACCTTCCTGCTATACTATAACGTTTCATAATGTCCCCGTGTCTACCTTCCTGTCTCTTCCTTCCTGCTATACTATAACGTTTCATAATGTCCCCGGTTCTATCTACCTTCCTGCTATACTATAACGTTTCATAATGTCCCCGTCTATCTACCTTCCTGCTATACTATAACGTTTCATAATGTCCCCGTGTCTCTATCTACCTTCCTGCTATACTATAACGTTTCATAATGTCCCCCGTATCTCTTCCTGCTATACTATAACGTTTCATAATGTCCCCTGTCTCTTCCTGCTATACTATAACGTTTCATAATGTCCCCGTGTCTCTATCTACCTTCCTGCTATACTATAACGTTTCATAATGTCCCCGTGTCTCTTCCTGCTATACTATAACGTTTCATAATGTCCCCGTGTTCTTCCTGCTATACTATAACGCTTTCATACCTTCCTGCTATACTATAACGTTTCATAATGTCCCCGTGTCTCTATCTACCTTCCTGCTATACTATAACGTTTCATAATGTCCCCGTCTCTTCCTGCTATACTATAACGTTTCATAATGTCGTGTCTCTATCTACCTTCCTGCTATACTATAACGTTTCATAATGTCCCCCGTGTCTCTATCTACCTTCCTGCTATACTATAACGTTTCATAATGTCCCCGTGTCTCTTCCTGCTATACTATAACGTTTCATAATGTCCCCGTGTCTCTTCCTGCTATACTATAACGTTTCATAATGTCCCCGTGTCTCTTCCTGCTATACTATAACGTTTCATAATGTCCCCGTGTCTCTTCCTGCTATACTATAACGTTTCATAATGTCCCCTGTCTCTTCCTGCTATACTATAACGTTTCATAATGTCCCCGTGTCTCTTCCTGCTATACTATAACGTTTCATAATGTCCCCGTGTCTCTATCTACCTTCCTGCTATACTATAACGTTTCATAATGTCCCCGTGTCTCTATCTACCTTCCTGCTATACTATAACGTTTCATAATGTCCCCGTGTCTCTTCCTGCTATACTATAACGTTTCATAATGTCCCCGTGTCTCTATCTACCTTCCTGCTATACTATAACGTTTCATAATGTCCCCGTGTCTCTTCCTGCTATACTATAACGTTTCATAATGTCCCCTTCTCTTCCTGCTATACTATAACGTTTCATAATGTCCCCGTGTTCTTCCTGCTATACTATAACGCTTCATAACCTTCCTGCTATACTATAACGTTTCATAATGTCCCCGTGTCTCTATCTCTTCCTGCTATACTATAACGTTTCATAATGTCCCTGTCTCTTCCTGCTATACTATAACGTTTCATAATGTCCCCGTGTCTCTATCTACCTTCCTGCTATACTATAACGTTTCATAATGTCCCCGTGTCTCTATTCCTTGCTATACTATAACGTTTCATAATGTCCCCCGTGTCTTCCTGCTATACTATAACGTTTCATAACCTTCCTTCCTGCTATACTATAACGTTTCATAATGTCCCCGTGGTCTCTTCCTGCTATACTATAACGTTTCTTCCTGCTATACTATAACCTGTCTCTATCTCCTTGCTATACTATAACGTTTCATAATGTCCCCGTGTCTCTTCCTGCTATACTATAACGCTTCATAATGCCCCCGTGTCTCTATCTACCTTCCTGCTATACTATAACGTTTCATAATGTCCCCGTGTCTCTTCCTGCTATACTATAACGTTTCATAATGTCCCCTCTGTCTCTTCCTGCTATACTATAACGCTTCATAATGTCCCCGTGTCTCTTACCTTCCTGCTATACTATAACGTTTCATAATGTCCCCGTGTTCTCTATCTACCTTCCTGCTATACTATAACGTTTCATAATGTCCCCTGGTCTCTTCCTGCTATACTATAACGCTTCATAATGTCCCCGCGGTCTTACCTTCCTGCTATACTATAACGCTTCATAATGTCCCCTGCTATACTATAACGTTTCATAATGTCCCCTGTCTCTATCTACCTTCCTGCTATACTATAACGTTTCATAATGTCCCCGTGTCTCTTCCTGCTATACTATAACGTTTCATAATGTCCCCGTGTTCTATCTACCTTCCTGCTATACTATAACGTTTCATAATGTCCCCTGTCCTGTACTATCTTCCTGCTATACTATAACGTTTCATAATGTCCCCTGTCTCTTACCTTCCTGCTATACTATAACGTTTCATAATGTCCCCTGGTCTCTTCCTGCTATACTATAACGTTTCATAATGTCCCCTGTCTCTATCTACCTTCCTGCTATACTATAACGTTTCATAATGTCCCCGTGTCTCTTCCTGCTATACTATAACGTTTCATAATGTCCCCGGTCTCTTCCTGCTATACTATAACGCTTTCATAAATGCTATACTATAACGCTTCATAATGTCCCCTACTCTTCCTGCTATACTATAACGTTTCATAATGTCCCCTGTCTCTTCCTGCTATACTATAACGTTTCATAATGTCCCCTGTGTCTCTTCCTGCTATACTATAACGTTTCATAATGTGTCCTATTCTTCCTGCTATACTATAACATTTCATAATCTGTCCTTCCTGCTATACTATAACGTTTCATAATGTCCCCCGTGTCTCTTCCTGCTATACTATAACGTTTCATAATGTCCCCGTGTTCTTCCTGCTATACTATAACGTTTCATAATGTCCCCTCTATCTACCTTCCTGCTATACTATAACGTTTCATAATGTCCCCCGTTCTCTATCTACCTTCCTGCTATACTATAACGTTTCATAATGTCCCCGTGTTCTTCCTGCTATCTACCTTCCTGCTATACTATAACGTTTCATAATGTCCCCGTGTCTCTTCCTGCTATACTATAACGTTTCATAATGTCCCCGTGTCTCTTCCTGCTATACTATAACGTTTCATAATGTCCCCGTGTCTCTATCTACCTTCCTGCTATACTATAACGTTTCATAATGCCCCCGTGTCTCTTCCTGCTATACTATAACGTTTCATAATGTCCCCGTCTCTATCTACCTTCCTGCTATACTATAACGTTTCATAATGTCCCCGTATGTCTCTCTTCCTGCTATACTATAACGTTTCATAATGTCCCCGTGTCTCTTCCTGCTATACTATAACGTTTCATAATGTCCCCGTGTCTCTATCTACCTTCCTGCTATACTATAACGTTTCATAATGTCCCTGATGTCTCTTCCTGCTATACTATAACGTTTCATAATGTCCCCGTTGTCTCTTCCTGCTATACTATAACGTTTCATAATGTCCCCCGGTTCCTCTATCTACCTTCCTGCTATACTATAACGTTTCATAACGTCTACCTTCCTGCTATACTATAACATTTCCCTGTCTCTATCTACCTTCCTGCTATAATAACGCTTCATAATGTCCCCGTGTCTCTTCCTGCTATACTATAACGCTTCATAATGTCCCCTGTCTCTTCCTGCTATACTATAACGTTTCATAATGTCCCTGTCTCTATCTACCTTCCTGCTATACTATAACGTTTCATAATGTCTCTTCCTGCTATACTATAACGTTTTCATAATGTGGTCTCTTCCTGCTATACTATAACGTTTCATAATGTCCCCGCGGTTCTTCCTGCTATACTATAACGTTTCATAATGTCCCCGCGGTCTCTTCCTGCTATACTATAACGTTTCTAATGTCCCTGTCTCTATCTACCTTCCTGCTATACTATAACGTTTCATAATGTCCCCGTTCCCATCTCTTCCTGCTATACTATAACGTTTCATAATGTCCCAGTGTCTCTATCTACCTTCCTGCTATACTATAACGTTTCATAATGTCCCGTGTCTCTTCCTGCTATACTATAACGTTTCATAATGTCCCCTTAACTCTTCCTGCTATACTATAACGTTTCATAATGTCCCCGTCTCTTCCTACTATACTATAACGTTTCATAATGTCCCTGCTTGTCTCTTCCTGCTATACAGTGCCTTGCGAAAGTATTCGGTCTCTTGAACTTTGCGACCTTTTGCCACATTTCAGGCTTCAAAACATAAAGATATAAAACTGTATTTTTTTTGTGAAGAATCAATAACAAGTGGGACACAATCATGAAGTGGAACGACATTTATTGATATTTCAAACTTTTTAACAAATCAAAACTGAAAAATTGGGCGTGCAAAATTATTCAGCCCCTTTACTTTCAGTGCAGCAAACTCTCTCCAGAAGTTCAGTGAGGATCTCTGAATGATCCAATGTTGACCTAAATGAATAATGATGATAAATACAATCCACCTGTGTGTAATCAAGTCACTCTTCTCTTTCAAAATAAACTTTATTTAACCAGAACGTCCTAACCAACTCCAGTACTGGCTTAGGTGGCATCAACAGCGGGTCTTCCCCCTCTCTCTCCTGGTCTTCTAGAGCATCAATAGCCTTGTCTTCCCTCCTCTCTCGGTCTTCTAGAGCATCAACAGCCTGTCTTCCCTCCTCTCTCCTGGTCTTCTAGAGCATCAACAGTCTGTCTTCCCTCCTCTCTCTCCTGGTCTTCTAGAGCATCAACAGTCTGTCTTCCCTCCTCTCTCCTGATCTTCTAGAGCATCAATAGCCTGTCTTCCTCCTCTCTCTCCTGATCTTCTAGGAGCATCAACAGTCTGTCTTCCCTCCTCTCTCTCCCTGGTCTTCTAGAGCATCAACAGCCTGTCTTCCCCTCCTCTCTCCTGGTCTTCTAGAGCATCAACAGCCTGTCTTCTCCTCTCTCCATCTCTGATCCTGGACCCAGTAAAGGTTGCATCTCCATCATTTCAACTATGTTCCCCCAGACTCATCTGTTGAAATAAAATATAAAAGGATGATTCAGAAGAAACAATGTCATTCCACAGAATAACCTGACCAGTAATTACACATTAGACCCATAAAGCCTGAGGTCTACATTAATAACCTGACCAGTAATTACACATTAGACTCATAAAGCCTGAGGTCTACATTAATAACCTGACCAGTAATTACACATTAGACTCATAAAGCCTGAGGTCTTCTCTCCCCGAGGACAACATTAATAACCTGACCAGTAATTACACATTAGACTCATAAAGCCTGAGGTCTTCTCTCCCCGAGGACAACATTAATAACCTGACCAGTAATTACACATTAGACTCATAAAGCCTGAGGTCTTCTCTCCCTGAGGACAACATTAATAACCTGACCAGTAATTACACATTCAGACTCATAGCCTGAGGTCTTCTCCCCGAGGACAACATTAATAACCTGACCAGTAATTTACATTAGACTCATAAAGCCTGAGGTCTTCTCTCCTCGGTGGACAACATTAATGGAACCTGACCAGTAATTACACATTAGACTCATAAAGCCTGAGGTCTTCTCCCCCGAGGACAACATTAATAACCTGACCAGTAATTACACATTAGACTCATAAAGCCTGAGGTCTTCTCTCCCGAGGACAACATTAATAACCTGACCAGTAATTACACATTAGACTCATAAAGCCTGAGGTCTTCTCCCGAGGACAACATTAATAACCTGACCAGTAATTACACATTAGACTCATAAAGCCTGAGGTCTTCTCCCGAGGACAACAACATTAATAACCTGACCAGTAATTACACATTAGACTCATAGCTAGAGGTCTTCTCTCCCCCAGGACAACATTAATAACCTGACCAGTATTACACATTAGACTCATAAAGCCTGAGGTCTTCTCTCCCGAGGACAACTTTCAATAACCTGACCAGTAATTACACATTAGACTCATAAAGCCTGAGGTCTCTCTCCCGAGGACAAACATTAATAACCTGACCAGTAATTACACATTAGACTCATAAAGCCTGAGGTCTTCTCTCCCCGAGGACAACATTAATAACCTGACCAGTAATTACACATTAGACTCATAAAGCCTGAGGTCTTATATATAATAATTTAAATCATTATGTGTGGCAAACAACATAATTTTGAGGTGGGTGACATCAAATAACTGGTAATATTTTCCTTCTCTCGGAGAGTTGTTGATATGTGACATTGCACTGTATGTTACAGGAATGTGGGACGAAGAGACAGACAGGCAGACAGGCAGTAAGGAAGACAGGCAGGCAGGAAGTAAGAAAGGCAGGCAGTAAGGAAGACAGACAGGCAGGCAGACAGGCAGGCAGTAAGGAAGACAGGTAGGCAGGCAGTAAGGAAGACAGGCAGGCAGGCAGTAAGGAAGACAGGCAGGCAGGCAGTAAGGAAGACAGGCAGGCAGGCATAAGGAAGACAGGCAGGCAGGCAGTAGAAAGGCAGGCAGTGGGAAGACAGGCAGGCAGGCAGTAAGGAAGACAGACAGGCAGTAAGGAAGACAGGCAGGCAGTAAGGAAGGCAGGCAGTAAGGGAGACAGGCAAGGGGCAGGCAGTAAGGAGGCAGGTAGGCAGGCAGTAGGGAGAAGACGGGCAGGCAGGCAGTAGAAAGAGGAAGACATCGAGCAGGCAGTAGAAAGGCAGGCAGTAAGGAAGACAGGCAGGCGGGCAGTAAGGAAGACAGGCAGGCGGAGGCAGTAAGGAAGAGGCAGGCAGGCAGAAGTAAGGAAGACAGGCAGGCAGGCAGTAAGGAGGAAGAGGAAGGCAGGCAGTAAGGAAGACAGGCAGGCAGGCAGTAAGGAAGACAGGCAGGCGGTAAGGAAGACAGGCAGGCGTGGGGAAGACAGACGGCAGTAAGGAAGACAGACAGGTAGTAAGGAAGACAGGCAGGCAGGCAGTAGGAAGACAGACAGGCAGTAAGGAAGACAGGCAGGCAGGCAGTAAGGAAGACAGACAGGCAGTAAGGAAGGCAGGCAGCCAGTAAGGAAGAAAGGCAGGCAATGAGAAGAGGCGGGCAGGCAGTAAGGAAGACAGGCGGGCAGGCATTAAGGAAGACAGGCAGGCAGGCAGTGGGGAGCAGGTAGGCAGGCGGTAAGGAAGACGGGCAGTAAGGAAGACGGGCGGGCGGGCAGTAAGAAAGGCGGGCAGTAAGGAAGACAGGCAGGCAGGCAGTAAGGGAAGACAGGCAGGCAGGCAGTAAGGAAGACAGACAGGCAGTAAGGAAGACAGGCAGGCAGTAAGGAAGAGGCAGGCAGGCAGTAAGGAAGGCAGGCAGTAAGGGAGACAGGCAGGCAGGCAGTAAGGAAGACAGGTAGGCAGGCAGTAGGCAGGCAGTAAGGAAGACACAGGCAGCAAGAAAGGCAGGCAGTAAGGAAGACAGGCAGGCAGGCAGTATGAAGACAGACAGGCAGGCAGTAAGGAAGAGGCAGGCAGGCAGGAAGGAAGACAGGCAGGCAGGCAGTAAGGAAGACAGGTAGGCAGGCAGTAAGGAAGACAGGCAGGCAGGCAGTATAAAGACAGTAGCATTAAGGAAGACATACAGACAGGCAGTAAGGAAGACAGGCAGGCAGGCAGTAAGGAAGACAGACAGGCAGTAAGGAAGACAGGCAGGCAGTAAGGAAGACAGGCAGGCAGGCAGTAAGGAAGACAGGCAGGCAGTAAGAAAGGCAGGCAGTAAGGAAGACAGGCAGGCAGGCAGTAAGGGAAGACAGGCAGGCAGTAAGAGAAGACAGGCAGGCAGTAAGGAAGACAGGCAGGCAGGCAGTAAGGAAGACAGGCAGGCAGGCAGTAAGGAAGACAGGCAGGCAGGCAGTAAGGAAGACAGGCAGGCAGTAAGGAAGACAGGCAGGCAGGCAGTAAGGAAGACAGGC